>NW_027180498.1:0-112056 GCF_040956055.1 Brachionichthys hirsutus
CAAATGATTAGAAACACTGATAGATGATTAGTTTTACGTTTTTTCTTTGCAGTTGAATACTTCTTTTTGGCCCAGGTTTGTCAGGGAGGAGTCAACCGGTTATGACTGTTACAGAAAGTAAATGGATGCAGAACGGAGGCTTCTACCTAGTTGTCCCTGTGGGAGCATCTGAACCTGACCTGTCAAAGGTACAACAACAATACAGAGCTGTGACTATTTCCATGGATGTCCACAGAACACAGGACATTTATGTCTGCAGTACTCTGAAAATGAAGTTTATTATTACTGCGATTATCTAAGGTCAAAGTTCTTTATGTGCTTACGTCTACTTTATACCTGTTCGACTTTAATTATGTTTATGTATTTATGTCTCTTGTGATTCCAACACATTTGAAAACCCATAACAATCCTGCAATTTCAAATTCAATACATGACTAAGTGTTACACAACCCTGGAACGGGTGTCGGGTTAAATATCATCTCTGGTTCTACAAATCAAGTTCCTGAGTTCCTCAAAAGGTTTTTGAACCATAGAAATTCATCTCCAGTCAAAAGCGTTGATACATTCCCATAATATAAGGGAAGTATGAGTGATAAATACCTTGCCGGTAGCCTAGCATAAATATTTTTATCCACTACACATACAGGGGGCCGTTGACTAACGACCTACGTAACTCGCGTCTGTTCGACCGCACTTTTTTGTTGCTGTCTGATTACGAGGTGTTTTTACGACATACCGGAAAGCGAGTGAGCGAATCGAGTGTGCGACAGTTTCTGCCGTCTCACCCACGATGTCTACCGAGAGGAAATTGTCTCTTTCTACTCCGATGTTTTCCGTATCGTGACGCAGCATAATATACTTACAGTAATTTAACATGGGCCGATTTACGACGGAGTCAGTTACGACGACCCCCCCTGTAAATAACTGTTTCAATATCTACCATCACAACGACCCTGTTCTGTTCATTTACATCATCACCAGTTTTTAATGCAACAATAATCTGGACATCAAAAGTGCCTCACCACTTTGCGGGCCTTGTCTCTGGGCTCCTCTCGGCACCCTGGCTGGGAGTGGGTGTTTGCTGGAAGTGGTCGTGGAGATGGCCTGTCGGTCCTGCTTCGCTCCGTCTCTGAGAAAGGAGGCAGCAATTCCACTTCAGGCCTGTTACTGGACGAGTGGCTGCAGTGGCGACTCGATTCCCCGCTGCTCTTCTTGGAACCGCCCTTAGAGGGTGAGTCCGATTCTTCTTCACATCGGGTTCCACCCTTCTCTTTGCCGACGCCTCGCAGCTTAGCCTTCCGATCGAGCAGGCTGCTCAGGAATGTGCCGTCATAGTCCTTCTCTTGAGAAGAAGTCGACGGTGGGCTGACTCTGTCTGGAGGTGGCCCTGGGTGCTCGCTGTCCCATGTGCCCCTCCTCTTTTTGGGTGAATGAATGGGACTTATGAAATGTCTGCTTTTCTTGTTCTGCCTGGGATGATCGTCACGGTTGCCGTTTGCCACCTCATTGTGATCATTGTGATAATGCTGAGGGGGCCCGTTTCGGTAGGAAGGATATCGACTCAACTCCAACAGCTCCATCTCATCCTCTCGCCATTCTTCTTCGCTCTTCTCTGCTCCTCTGCCTCCTCCCTGCTTGTACGAAGCAGCAAACTCCTCCAACTCATCCAGTGAGCCGGTTCGTCCTGCGGTGCGGAACGTCTTTCGCTGCAGATGCTCTGAACGAGGATTCCACCTGTAAAATACAATACGAGGCCAAGAGATCAATACAGTCGTGGGTATTGATTCTTTACTCTCTCTCTCTGTTTGTGAGTATGATTACCTGTTTTGGTTTCCCTCCACGCTGTGATCTTGTTGCCGCTGAGTTCGGCCAAACCTACGCGGCTGTGAGGAGGACGGAGGGTCATCACTGTGCCGTCGCAGAGGAAGGGAGTCATTCAGGGGGTGTCGGCTCTCTGTGTGGGGGTCATCCTGGTACCATTGCGGTGAGGAGGGACTGTCACGGTGCCGCTGGAGTTCGGGTTGACGGTCGTGGTCGGGGATGGCAGGCAGCGCGTTCTTCTGCACGTTTCTGTATGTTTGACGAAAGCCGGTTTCTCCCTCGTGGAGCGAGCTCAGCTCCGACCGGCTGCATGCTGGATGAGTCAAAATGAAGGAATGGACAAGCGAAAGACTATTGGACAAAGGAAGGAACAAATGAAGGTCCCACTGAACTTGCAAGACACTGCAGAAAGAAGTCAGACACGAGATCTGATTATTTTAGAATGAGAACTGTTGAATCATTTCAGGTGGATCGGCATGCACACCTTCTGTAGTATACTTTAAATCTACAGGAAACGTGCACAACGCTGGAGCAGAGAAAGCGGGAAAAGACAAGATCGAGAGAGCAAAAAGCCTCAAAGGCACCATGCCGGTAATTAAAAGTGGCGTAGCATGCGTTGCCTGTTGCTTGCATGCAACAAAAGATCCAGGTAGTATTTCCAGAAAGGAAACCCACAGGTCGGTTTATCAAGCTTACACTGCTGGCTGATGGACCTGGAAGGGTTGAAGTGGGCCAGCTGTTTCTCTACATACTGTAGCACCCTGAGAGAGTCCTGGTCCTGAGGTGAAGGGACACGATAAGGAGCCCCTACAGCATGCATGGACACTGCAGATACACACTTGACCCATCAGCATAAGTGTGTTTGTGTGTGTGAAGACCATGCTGATGCTTCTGCATGTTTTCATCCTATCGCTACATTTTCTTACTAAAATTGCAGAACTCCTCTTAACTTTTTGAAGACAGTTCTAGACCTCCTGACACAAAAACATTATTTTCAAATGACATATATCGTGTTTATTATCACAATTACAGCCAATGTATGATTTAAAGCCAGTTTT
The DNA here is from genome assembly GCF_040956055.1 of Brachionichthys hirsutus. Taxonomy (NCBI): domain Eukaryota; kingdom Metazoa; phylum Chordata; class Actinopteri; order Lophiiformes; family Brachionichthyidae; genus Brachionichthys; species Brachionichthys hirsutus. Next base: position 2,880 of record NW_027180498.1, read on the forward strand.
TCCAAATTTGACATTTTGGAGATTGTTTTAATTGGATTAAAAAAAGATGCATGCTGATATGCTGCAAATACAGATTGGCTTGCTAATTTAAAAGTAGCACCTCACCTGCTGTGAGTAGACTGCCATCCGAAGGCAGGACGGAAGACATCTTGTCCACCAAAGAGGGAGGAGTGATGGGGACCATCGTTGGAACACCAGTGACAAAGTATGGAGGGTAGGCAAGTGTTTGAGGAGTGGAGCTGCCTCTCTTAATGCCCTTACCTGCCTCATACACTGCAGAAGAAACACAACCCAGACTTTCTATTAGACCACACCTCCATCACCATATACTGTGTACTCTGAATGTCAGCTCTCGCGGTGTACTCACGGTGTCGGGGACAGCAGCATGTGTCCGGGCAGCACCAGCAGCTCACGTAGCAGCAGCAGGAGTGAGGACAACACTGGCACCAACAAACGCCAACCAGCAGCAGAAACAGGACGCTGCCCAGTGCCACCGCTGCCACAAACACCCACTCTGGAAGGACACAACAAAGAATCCCACATAGAAACTTCAACTTCTATGCATGTGTGTGTGTGCATAGAAGTAGCACACACACACACACATACATTGATTTGATCACTGGACAGCTGTCATTATTCAATATTTTCCTTCTAAAGTGAAGACAGGCAGTTGCAACATTCCTCTCATGCAACTTGGCATCAAAAGAGAGGAGGAGCTGGCGCTCCCCCAGTTCATTTACATCCTCAAACCTAAGTCTATAATAGCAATACTCAACAGTAACCATGGAGCACATTTTAGCTAAGAAACTGGCAAGAAGGTTCTAGTTGTAGCCAACAATGATTTTAACCAAATCAAGGAATCACGTCACCTTATTTTTTCCTGAATAGATGCTTGAAGGCCTTCAATATGTCATCCTTGCTGCCAGTCAGAACAGTATGTCGGAATCATATATAACACAATAAGAATATATATATCTATATAACTAAAGATATCTGGTGTCAGGTAGAGAAAGCTGTATTGTTTAAATGTTTTAATTTTATTAACATTAATAATTTCCTTATTAATGGGATTTAACAAAAAAAAACGTTACATTTAATGTTGAGTATCAGGGTGCTGAAACGCATAACATTTAAACATGAATCTGCTTATAGGGTAAAAAAAATCAAAGGGAAGAAGAGGGTGGAGAAGGAAATCTATAACAATGTAATATCAAGGACACACACACGCGCACACACACACACACGCACAGAGACACACACACATATATATACACAAACATGAAACTTGTTTATGCTACAGGAAGCAAAAAGACTGTTTATGCCACTCTTTCAGATAGTCAGGATTTGTCTGTGACAACATATTAGCTTGTAATCTTATTCACAATCATTATGACCCCCCCCCCCCCCCCCCCACACACACACACACACTGACTGTGATTAAGGAGTGGAGATAGCACAGCACATTTAGACATGTCAGGGGAGTCTAATCTAACACAAACTGATGTAGCACTAACGAGAGAGATGAACGCGCAGTAACCATTCCGTCTGGGTGAATCACGCCTTGTTGTTTTGGAAACTATTTCCAGATTCAGCACTTCCCACAACCTATAAGATTATTGAGTATGTGCCATAGGAATTTGATGTAACCTCAACAAACCTCCCCTCAGTTAATCACTGCATTTTTAACAGGTAGTGTCCAAATCCTCCGGGATGACATGCTGCCCACAACCATAAATAGCCGTAATGATGATAACAGCTGCTTTCCACCAGCGCTCATCTCAGCGTGAGCAATGGGCAGCTCATTACCCAAAGAATGTGGGCTGGGTCAAAAACAGAATTGAACCCAACAACATGAAAACTATCTTAATGGATGCGGACAGGCAACATCTGCAGTTTGTATAGAAACCATCAAACATGGTGGGGAAACATTAACATTTTGTTTTCAGAGTTTATCAGACCAAGACTCAAATATCAGAAACCAGACATCTTTTACATTTCCTTTTCTAAATTTCTTATAATTACAGTGAATACTTCACAGCCTTATCACCACCGTTCATTACGGCTCCGACACCCCATGTTAGAGCAGTACCCTAAGTAGGGTTAGTATGAAGGAAGGGACCAGGCCAGGGGGAAATACAGTACACCCCTACCTGGCATAATCTTCAAATCAAAGTCTGGTAGGAGATCTTCAGCCACCCCTGAGAAACCTGGAGGAAGAGGAAGACGAAGAGGAAGAGGAAGAGAAATAGAGGAGTGGAGAGGAGAGGAGAGGAGTTTGATATAAACTTGAATGATTGCATGGAGAGAGAAGAGAAAAGCAGAGAGATTCAGAGAAAGCAGATAGACAGAAGTGTTGTCCGCCACCAGAGTATGTCCTGGTCTTCTTCCAGAAAACCTCCAGAGAACACCAGTGGTCAGAAGATTGATCATTTGATTTCTGATAGGAGTCTGAGCGGTTTCTGTCTGGTAACATGACAGACTGGAACAGGCGTCATTCCTCTTGACAAACAGGCAGAAGCTGTGAGTAATGTTATGTGCGGAGCTGTAAAAATGGAAGGCGGGAGTGATTCAACAAATTCATGTCCAGAGCCCAAGGGAGACTCAAGAGAAGCATTTTTGTGAAACTATACATTTGTGTTTGTCCCTTCATTATCTGGCCAGTGAGGAGAGTTGTGGTCTTTAGTCAAGTGTCTCACATGGCGCCACCCTCCATGTTTTGTAACCGTGCTCTGCTGTGCTCCCTCCACATCATTAAATCATTTCAGTCTTCTTCCGAAGCCACTTGCTCAAAAGACAATGGACCCCTGAGCCATTTGCAGTGGCCCCAACTGTTGTTATGGAAACACATCAAGTGCCTCACATGCTTTGATAGCTACACAAAGACCGGGAAATACAAAATGTTAGAACTCTTTAACTCTACTCTCATGAGTCTCTCATATAACAGTATGTTTCAGTATGAACTCTAGATACCAAAAAGACCTCAGATAGCATGAAGCAGCACAGAATGCACAAAACTCTTTGTAAACTGAAACAAACTTACTGTGTGTGTGTGTGTGTGTTGTGTGCATACACATAAGTCTCAGTGCCAGAAAAACAAAAGTTCAGCATCAGTGAAAGAATTATAGTGCCCAGACCAGCATAGTCTCTCAGTCCATGCCATGGTAACATTTGTAAGTGAAAACTGACGCGGACCCTGACACTGTAAAGGTGTCGCATACACTTTAGCAACATGGGACACACACACACACACACACACACACGCACACTCTGGCTTCATCGGGACAGTGATGTGAAAGTCAAAGACAACCGATCTGATCTACAGGAACATACCGTGGGACTGAATGTACAGTAGTTGTCATGGTTACCGATCAGGCTGGACTGCCAGGTCGTTACTGAGCCTGTAAAGTGCTCTTGGTGATGAATACATCAGCTAATACTACGGCCTTGTTAAGAAAGAGAAGCTGACAGAAACCTGCGGTAATTCATGCTTCAGTAAATGATGTGCAATTAATCAGACATAAAGGACCGGTCTGGCTCACCTCAGTGCCGAAGTCGCTTTCACACCTGACCAAGCGAACTCCGGTTCGATTGGGGAGCTGAAAGTCGCAACATCACTTGTTTCGTTTCTGCTTTCACACCCTAATTTCAAAAGCGAACCAAACTTTCTGAGCAGCATCACATGGTTGTAAGAGGCGCTCGTTGATTGGACAAAGTAGTAGCGGAAACCCCTCCCTCTCCCATGTTTGTTTTGGTTTGGAATGCGCGCTGTACTTCCTTTACCCTCGATGCTCTGCGTATAGCGTTACTACATACATTTGGTCCTGTATTTGGTCCAGTGAAATTTCACACTGCATACAAACCGAACCAGGGTTCTCTTGCAAGCAAACCGAGACCAACATTTTCAGGCGGACCAGAGTTTGCTTGTTTGGTCTGCACCAAAGTTCGGATGAGCTTTCACACCTGCCCAAACGCAGCGGACTATCCGAGGAAACGAACTCTGCTCCGTTTAAAGCGGACCAAAGAGCTCTGGTTTGAAAGCGACTTTACCCAACAATTCCAATAGTGTACAAAATAAGGTCCTGGGATACAGCATGAAAGACTCAATAATATAAAGTCTGTCTGACGGTGCAAGGGCCGTCGGAAGCTTGCAACAAAACTGGAAGCACATTACTGAATTTACTACGATGCACTAGTGAGGTACTAACAGGAAGGTGTGAATGTGACGGAGTTGTAATAGCAGCTTACCAAGAACCAGCAGCTCCACAGAGGCCTCGTTCTGTCCCTCCAGATCATCAGATATAACCACTTTACAGATGTAAACTCCACTGTCTCCCCACTGGACCTCTCCTATGCGCAGGTCCGCCTCTGCAGTAGAAAAAAAAGAAAGAAACTGAGATGTCTTCTTTTGTGAACTTGTCGGTTGATTCTTCATGTTATTTTCAGAAGCCAAAAACGAGCCGTTAAAACTTCACTCGTATCACATCAAACCAGTCTGGATAAAGACCTTCCCTGTCAGAAGGAAGTTAGCATTCTGGCAAGAAGGCTTGCTTGATCTATTGTGCTACTGTTTATTTTAATATATTATAATAATATATATATAGTAATATATTCAAATCACTAGTTTTTGTTGTTGTTATTGTTGTTCTTACAGAGACCATTCGAAATAGATCAGGATGATGAGTAAAGTTATGAAACATTAGTCCGTTTTTGTGTTTTTCTAATAATAGAACCCAGTTTCTCACAACATGTCATTTCATGTACCTGAAAGGCCCTGAAAACTGAGAATCCAACACATCCGGGCTGTTGATTCTGTTGTACAGGGGTCAGAAATGTAAAAACAGTAGGCAGGAAATGGGTTGTATAATTTACTTCCTTTTCCTGTCAGCCAAGGAAGGGAAATGAGAGACGGGCTGACTGTGCTGCACCGCTGTGACCGGTCTCTTTTTGACAAAGTAGCACCTGCAGCATTCCAGTACTGTCTAGTTTCTTTTCATTAAAGCTATCTTGAAATACATTTATATCCTACTGGTTCTCTGTAGAAGTGTGACCAACAGAACCCCCCCCCCCCCCCCGCTCAGTGCACGTAGGGACAAACCCCAGCTTCTGTGTGACTCTGAATAGGATTACGTGGATAACTGGGCATATCCAAAGGCAACACAGTTAGTACTTTCACAATTTTGTCCATTTGCAACATTCCCGTTCTGACTTGTTTAAGGACAGGAAGTAGAGCGGGACAGAAAAAGATAAAAGATAAAGTGAAATCAAAGACATAGAGAACTGAGTTTGTGGACGGTGGGATGTAGAGAGAGAGCTAGAGAGTCAAAATAGAATCAGAACTTTGAAGGACATCAGAGGGAAGGACGGAGGGTCAGGATGAATGAAAGGACAGCATGAAAACGGTTTCTTTTGTCTTTGTTCCTTGTTCCTTGTTGGTGAAGAGAAGGACGATTCAGCCAGAGTTAGAGCTCCGTAAATCTGAGGCCAGCAGACAAAGCTACCTTTCTGTCTTCAACAACCACAAACACACACACACACACACCTACACACACACAAAGTGTCCCTTAGGTGATCCTTAAATGACATGGTGGTAAACATGTAAGGGTGTTTAGAACCGAGGGTGAACGTGAATTCCTGGAGGCACCTGTTGTGTTCTGGTGCATTATTTTATCACGCTACTGCTTTTACGCATATTTAATTTACATTCATTTGGAATATCAGCTAAAACACTGTGTGACAACTAACTTCCCCTTTTTTCCGGTTGCAGGGTAAATATATTCTTAGATGCCAAACATCATCAGATATTCCTTCGTTTGGCAATAATCGTTTGGGGTTGGGAGCCTCTGTGCTGCGCTGAGACGTGTTCCTTTTCATGTCTATAGTTTTTCACAATATATAGCATTTTCAATAGACGGCCAGCAAAACCTGCCAACTATTACGGTAACCATAGGGGAGCTAAATTGAGTTAGCTGAACTTTACCCCGGCCGATAATACAAAAAGAAATGTTTTGCTGGGAACACATCTGGTGTGTGATTTGTAAAGTTAAGACTCGAGATGATTTTCAGCATCAGCGAAACTGGCGCAGTGGTACAGACTACTTACTGCTGATGATGGAGATGTCTCTGTTCTTGTAGTATTCTGACAGCGTGACTGAGGAACCAGAGATGGAGGCCACAGTCCGAACCGTCCGGCTGCTGTCAGCGCAGTCGAGGTAACTTGATGCCATCCCTGTCTCGTATCCTCCTCCACCAGCGACTCCAGTTCCAGCCATCATCCCTCCTCCTCCCAGGCTCCCACTCAGGCTGTCAGAAAGACTGAACGAATCTCGTGTGCGGTCACGACAGTACGATTTATAAACCCACTGGACCACAGGGGTCTGGGTGGACACGCTGTTGTACTGACACGGCAGGACCACTGACTGGAACAGTGCAGCGTACCGCTTTTCGTCCCTCACGAAGACATGAACCCCCGAGCAGCGGGATGGGAAAACATCTGTGAGGGGACAAGGAGAAAATGAGGAAGAATAAGTCAAATGGAAAGCAGAAATAAATGTTAAAAAACATCTGGATTAAAAAAATAAACAGAATGAAATGAGACAAATCCAAGCATGAAACAACGTAAATATTTTTAGATTCTTCTAAAATTCTTCAAAAATGTGCTGAAATGAGAAAACTCTCTGGCGTCCTTGCCAACAGGAACTGCCAGTGACCAACCCAGTGTGCTTTAAATGGCGACGTGTTGTGCCGTGTTGTGTTTTCAACATGATGCTCATAGTTTCAAGCCCACAGATCTGGTAATAAAAACAGGCAGTTACTCTGAACGTGTGACGGAGGACTCAAGGATTAGCAACAAACAGGCGAGCGATTCAAATGCTGTTGATTTTCAAAGAGACACCTGTTCTTGATCGCTCATGGTGAAAATAGCCACTCACAAATCACATGACTTCTGTACACTGCTGAACTGTAGAGTAAGAAAACTAGAGGCATGATCGAATGAACTACAGCCAGAAATACTTCAATGTTGTCATTTTCTTTTTTTATGGAATGTGGATTGTAATGAATCAATGTTCCTTCTGTCCAGAGACAAAAAACAAACCTTTGTCGAGTTACTTCTGCTCAGTGAAATCTGACTGTGTCTTGAGTTGACCTCAAATTGCTTTGGAGCTTCTGACGCCGCGGGACTCTGGGTCACATGCTGCCCAGGAGCCAGAGCTCCACAATGCAGGAGTAACACATACTAGAGAAAGGAACGTGTGAGAAAAACAGACCTACAGCAACACACCCAGAAACATCTGTGCATGCTGCTGCGTGTGTGTGTGTGTGTGTGTGTGTGTGTGTGTTTCTCAGGCAAAGCAGTCGGCGGTATAACAGAACTGGACCAGTGAGCAGCGATGAGGTGAGAGATGGGAGGGGAGGGCACCTCACCTAATCCAGACCAGGCCTGTTGAAATTGTTCTATTTTCCTTGTGCTGTGAAAATTCCACCAAATATATATTCAACCTAACATAGAGTATGTAAACTGAAATGAAATCCTCAGAACTGTCCACTTGTTAGTATTTTACTTTTGTATGTGCACCTCTTTTAGTATTAAATACTGATTCTGCATTTTGAGGCAAGTGGGGTTTTGGAAAGAAAGTGTGAATAAAATAAAAGAGGAATTAAACTGATTTATAAATCGCCCAGGGAGAACATTAGCAAAAAAAACCAAAACCAAAAACAGAGGAGATTGGTCTTCCTGGGATCATCGGCTGGGGAGTGATCATGGACAGTCTTTATTAGTTTTCCAAAGAAGCTACCTCCACGGGAGAAAATGAAAACAGGAGAAAGAAAAAGAAGGGATGGATACTGGACAAAGGAGACCGTGCTTGTCAGATTTATGTCTTTTACTTTATCTATTTTTCCGATTTCACGAGTGCAGAAAAAATAAATCCTAAAATTCTTTACAAATAAAAAATATATAGGCTGATTGCAAAGCCAATCTATTTGTAACTGTTCACAAAAATAAAATCATACAAGAACAGTGTTTTTTTTGGTTTAAAATGTTCCTTTTAGATATCTTTTTGGATTACAATTCGAAAACACGAAGTCTAGTAGTATTAATCACGGAGGACGAAATAAATCCACTGCTATCGTACCGAACAAGAGACCATAAACCTGTAATTAGGTGTGATTATGATACTAACGCTGCTTTGGTATGAGAGAAAGCATGTTAACATTCGGGAGCAGAGTCAGTCAGTCCCGATTTGCAAAATATATTTGCTAATGTGAAGAAAAAGTAGGAATCAAACACTTAATTTGTCTGTAAATGCTGGATCACCAACAAGCCAGTGCAGATTTGGGATGTATTCTACATTAGCTTAACTCCAACCTGTTACTCCACTCTACAGTTTTCTATTTAGCTTCACTTACCTGTCAAAAGAACGATGGAAACCCAGCACTTCAGCACCGAGAACATTTTCCAAATATTGAACTTGAATTTTACCAAAGTTTTCGTTTGAGGATTGTCTACTTTTCGTTTTCTTTTCATCCTCGGACAATGTTCTCCCTCCGCCACGGAGCATCGGACAAATAACGGGACCGGGAGCTTCAGCGGTGAGACCAGCATCCTCTCCTTTACAAAATAAAAGTACATACTTCCGGTAAGAGCTTAAAAAATACAGTACGCATAACGCGAATATTTTAGTCTGGGGTTTGAAAGATTAGGTTTTTATTTATTACACTGCTGTTTGAATATATTATTAGCATTCATTTTATTGAGCATTTCACAATTAATACGTTTAATAGAATGTCAATGGAGACTGGTGAAAATTATTGAAATTTATAACAAGTGAAGAGCCGATATTGGACTATTTATTATTAGAATCTTTTACTATTGGATATTGGATTTGTTAAAAAACAATAGATGGGAGCGGGGAGGCTTCACTCACAGACAGTGTGTGAAGCCTCCAAATGTTAAAAAAAATATTTAGGGATATTAATAACATAATTAATTGGCTATAACCTATTTTAATCTTTACAGCACATAGACCTTTCATGTGATCGTATCAGTTGTAATGTTGCCATCTAGTGTTAAAAAAACATAAATCTGCACACGAGACTGAAATCATTTTATTATTCTTATTAAATTTATTTTAATATAGCATATTAATATATATATAAAAATGAATTGAACCTAATTGTTTCACAATAACAATAAAAAGAAACAAAATGAATACAGAAAAAAATACTGTACTAAATACTGTTCACAATGAAAGAAGGTGTTAACTTATATCCATTAATAAACCCAACACATTGCTGATGTCTATGTATACCTGTGATAAAATTATACTCCTATTACATAATGTTGTACCTTTATGAGCAGACCACATGAAGCAAGTCATGTCTCAGGGCAACTAAGTTCTTCTGCACTTGTTCCAACTTGAGTTTGCTCGGAAAGTCTTTGTGAAGTGACATAAAATCGGCAAGAGAAAGGAGGAAGGTGCATTGTGTATGTTCAAACTGCTTCCTGGAGCGTTAAGCTTGATTGGTGTCATATGACTTTTTAACAAAACCAAAACCAAAACCATTCTATTGTGTTTGTGCAAAGGGAAGCTGGTTGAGTCAAAAGCCCCTTTGTTTTGATGATTTGAATAAAAAGCTTCCCATTTTTCTGATAATTATTTGCTGAAACCATTTTTCATGAAATATAGCTGCATTGACGCTATTCTGAATGTGCGCCACAACACAAGTATTGCACTTAAGGAAATAAAGAACAATTTACAACACTCACCCAGACACAGCAGAGTCAAGGTAGAAACCCTACCATCCATAACTTTGCTTTCATTGTCTCAACATAATCCTTGCTGCCTCTGTGGCGTTCCCTCTAAGATGGCACAGAAATCTCAACAGATCATGCAGAATCAATAAAATCCTAGATGTTCTCACCTGACATGTACTGACTTATCCAGCAGGACTGCCTTGTCGAGGACACACCTACCCCTCCCATCATACTGTATGCTGATATTTTCCAAACTACACAATGAAACCTCTTCATGCTCCACTATAGGTTCATGGTGTCAAGCCCATAATATTTTGTACGCATCATGATCATTTGATCATGTAGACACTAAACAATTTCCTTATATCAACTTTATTATTTGCATTGTATTTCACGACACTTCAATAACATAATTGAGATAAATTCATTTGAATAACTACAATACTACCATTTCTGAAACATAATATGCAAATTGTTCTGTTTCAATGCATTTCAGAGAAATCTTTATATACACTATCTAAATATATTTGGGAACATCATGGCCATGTATTAAAATCTAAATTCTGATTCAAGATTTTAAAAGCGCAAAAAAAAAAAAAGCTGCACTTTATCAATCATAACAGTTGTACTAGTTTTCTTATATAGTGTACGGTGCAAAGCAAATTAAAAGAAACACACAAGCGCTCATTAAACAGGACATGACTGGTTCAATGTGCATGTCTAAAACAGCATCTAAATAAAGTCATCAAAACAATTCTAGAAGGCCCATTTAGTGTGGATGTAACTCCCTAAAAACTACCACCAGCTACCAACAACAGAAGAAAAGCGCATGCACACGTACACACAAGGCCTTTCAGTATTGACTTAAAATTAAAAAAAAAGTACAAAGAAAACTTTCACAACACTTTATCCTGCACTAATTTCCCCCTCTGGACATACGACCTAGGTGACTGCCATTTTGATACTAAAACATTGGAGTTCTCTTAACTTACATTATGCTCGTAGCGCAACTTGACTAATGACTAATAAATTACCGCATTTAAGTGAATTCAAACCACAATGTTTTTCTAAACATGACCAAGTAGTTTTTGTCCCTAAAATTAACCAAACTGTGACTGATCCATAACATTTGTCACATGAAACCTGCGGCGGACGCTCTACTGGCCGATGGTTAGTTGTTTCTGAGACCATTTCAGGCGTTGCTTGACATATTTTGTTGTAAGGTTTGAATATTCCCTGATAATGCCAGATCTGCATTTAAAAAAAATGAAGGACTAAACTCCTAGGAGTGAAAACAGGCTATGCAAGATGAGAATCGATGCAGGTTGGATGTCTTAGTAGTCATCGTCACTTCTTGGAGGATTACTGGCTGGCGCACGTGGCCTGTCTCGCTCACGGCGGTCATCATAGGGCTCATCGTAGCGGTCATCGTGACGACGGTCTCGGCGGTCGTCGTCGTTTCCATCATAGCGATCATCGTATCGGTCACGGTGAGCAGAGTAGTCACTGCGGCGGTCATCGTAGTCGCGATGAGGGTCATCATAGTCGCTGCGTGGACGATCCTCCCTGTGGTGGTCATCGTGATCGCTGCGCCGATCATCGTGATCCCTGCGGCGGTCGTAATCGCGCTCACTCCGATCCTCATAGCGGTCAGACGTGTTCCTCACGCTGGAGTCGTCAGGATTTTCCCTGTCCTCTTGGCCCTCAACCTGGCGACTGTCACCATTTCGAGCCGGCTCTTTGTCATGGTACTCTTCCTCCCGAACTCTGAAATGCAACACAAAAAAATCTTTTGAATTAATTTTCACTTCATTGGTTTCCTTTTAGAGCATTTTCAGTGAACAAAACTTTTTACCATGCTGCAAAACCACTTCAGCTCTGTTATTGTTCTGGGAATATTGAGGTCTTGCTTAAATAGTTCTAACTAAGAGAGTCATGATATTAACGGTAATCTTGTAAGTATGATGCAATGACATTAATTGTTCTTGGCTTGGCTCTATAACACTCACATTTCAGGAGCAATTATGGCTGTGCAGAATAAACTAATTACACTGTAAATGCTCATGTACAACGTTGACTAGCTGCCTCTTTGTCAATTTTTTTTTTTCTTTTGCGGGTGCCCAAGTGATCCATTTCAATACATGAAGATGTAATGTCATGTAGAGAAGCTTTTGAGATACCTTCTGATGTTTTGTTTCCCACTGAAGTTGCTTTGCATGCATTCTGAGAAGTTGAGATGTACATAAAATATCTAACTTTCAACATCTTTGATAATATTAATGAAGAGCTGTTCTCTAATGAGCTTCCATTTTCAACTGCTTTACAAAAAAACAACGTCACTTTTTTTTAAGGTTATGAAGAACTCTTTCACCTTGCAAGTAAAAACCTGCCATAAAAAGAGCAGTTTTTTTGTTTGCCATATAGTCTGAGCCATGGTGGATGGAATACTGTCGATGTCTTTGTCTATGAACTTAAAGGCACTGTTACGACAGACTGCCCGCTCTTAATCATTTTAAAAGGACTTTGTTTCTCATTCGGTGTGTGAATAGATTGACACGTCTTTCTTGAAGTAAAAACTTTTTACCCCATGGCGTATTCCTCCTGTTGCTTCTTCTTCCGGCAGCAGCAACAATAAATGACAATAACAAGTACGACTAAGGCAGCGACAACTCCAGCAATGATTCCTGCAGTGCTCCCAATGTTAACGGAGGCTGAAGGAAGGAAGATGAAATTGATATATATTGTAAGTTTACATTTAATGAGAAAACAGGAGAACTTTCATATTGTTAACTAAAAGTTAGCTCACGTGGCATGACTGCGAGGGTGAGGTTGCAGGAAGCTGAGCGGATCTTGTTCGATGAGGTACAGATGTAGAATCCTGAAGTATCTCTGGAGATATTGAACAGTGAAAGGACGCCATTTTCTGAAATACAGGTAAGCAGAAAGACACATACACATTCATTGTTTTTAATCGTGCTTAAATTTCCTTCTATTTTGATGCAATTCAAATAAATTGCAGTATTTGCTTTTTCAGATTACTATATATTCTTCATATGTTTGATAGTCAGCTCTGTTTAGCACCATGAACACTGCTGGTCCTGTGAAACCACTGCCGTTTGCTGTGGTAGATCAATTCGATCCAAGTTTGACCAATCAGGCTGCTTAAAACTTAAAGAAATTATCTAAACTATCTAAAGCTGGCTAGAGCTAGAAAAAAATAACTTAGAAACTAGTCATTTTATGAATATTAAGACAACTGACATCTTGAGGCAGAAAGTGAAGTGATTATTATCATGACAATAGGTCTTTTGCAGAAGGTACACTTCTATGTAATAATGTCATCTGTACTTACTGTCTGTTGTTCTGGGACTTGGAGCACGAGGCAAGTTCTTGACATCGCGTTCTACCCACGTATAAGCAGGTGGAGGTGAGCCTTCATCAGACTTGCATGTCAGATTGATGTTCTGGCCGTACTGTGCCTTTCCCTGGATCTTACAGACGGGTACGGACGGAGCAACTAGAAAACAAGTCAAAATGTTTGTGCCTGCCCATTACGGATCCAGCATACTCCAGACTGAGCAACAACAAGAAGATAATGGCAGACTGTTCCTCTTTTTGTGGGGGCTGGAGACCTTTAAGCTTATTAATGGTCCTCCGATGCATATTTGCCGCGCTGCTACTGTGACCTTATTCTGTGGCGGTTGAATGTTTGCCTGTGAATCACTGCCCGAGCATGAATACTACAGTGTTTCAGTTGTTTGTGGATCGGTGTGTATGAGGATCATTTAAAAAAAAAAAATCTGCCTAACTTATGACTCCCCACATTAGATTGTGTGAACATATGAAGGAGCATTTTCTGAACATACAATTGTTGACATGCATGTAGCAGAAAGCTAATACATCCTGACCATTAACGACTCAGTCAAGCCAAAATCCATCAGGAATTTTGCCCGGTCCGTGTTTCCCTTTTCCCAGCTTCATGTCTGCCCTTCTGTAATTTCCAACTGGATGTTCATGTAATCAGTCCAGCGCTATATACCATTGTTGGCTGAGCAGACAAATCTCCCTCTGCTTAATCAGGCACATTTTCAAATATGCTATATTCAATGATGTGTGTACTTGCTAAAAGCTATCAAGCCAATGGTGAAATCTACATCTTTTTTGAAAAAGAAAATGTGCACCGTTTTTGAATTTTTTTTATGTCAAATACCTTCTGCATAATGTCTGTTGGTGTGCTGGATGGAACCGTGCAAGAGGCCCTCCTTGATTCTTTGACCACCTCCTGATACTTTCAAAAGGAGAATATGAGTTTGAAAGCAAACAAATCCTTACCTAGAACTACCAAGCGTGCCGAGGCAACCGGCGTTCCCTCATCATCGCCACGGATCGTAACACGACACACGAACACCTTGTTGTCCTCAAGTGTTATGGAGGACAGTTTCAAGTTGGCCTTTCCTGTTGCAACATTTACTTCCAGGGACACGCGACCCTCATACTGAGATTTGATGTCAAGAGCTCCATCATTGGAAAAATAAGTCAGGATCCGGAGCTGTTAAAGAGCACAAGCGTCAGAGGAACATTGAAAGAGGAAGCCACGGACGGTCTGTCAACATCTCATTGTTCGTATTCATAATTAATGCAGTCTATGCAGATTATTGTAAGACAGTTATACAGAATCAAAAATACAATAAATTAACACATTAACAAATAGCAGAAGTCTGACATCTTCGACATCTGCGCTTGCCGCCTCCACAGACCAGGCAACAATAACCAACTTGGGACTTGGTATTGTTGATGTGAAGGTGCAGGGCAGTGTGATGTTGTCACCCCTGGCAGCCTCAAACAGTCCGTCATCGCTTATTTTCACTGTAAGGGCAGCAACTCCTGACAATGCTGTAAGAGATTTAAAGAAAAAACCGAGTAGAATTTGGCTGTAAAGGCTTATCATTTGGAAAACACTTATACTGTAGTCACAATGCTCAGGGCGTCAATCGGTTGGTATTATAGACTGCGTGTAAAATGTGTAATTTGATTTCGTAGCAAAGATTTCAACAAGTTTAACCACACCCTCCAACCAGCATACACTCACCCACAGGACAGAAAACAACACCACGGTTTGAACAAATTAATCAATCAATGATTGAAAAACAAGAGTTTTGTAATGCAATAGCAAATATATATATATTTTTTTTCTTTTTTAAATAAATTAAGATATTCTAAGACTTAAATTAAAGCTCGTCTAATGAAAATAGATTCAGCGATAGTCAAACGGAAAAATCATGGTGAATTTAAACTCAAGTTTAGTTTATCACTTTAAAAATAATTCTTAAGCAGCTGCTTTGTCCTGCTTATCCTACGTTTAGAGGAAAATGCTCTACCTAAAGACAAATAGCGTCACCCAGACAGCGAGGTTCTTTGGCCCCCGTCTCAAGTTGCGCCAACAGGTGTGGCAGCTCCAAGCAAGGAAACGTAGAGAAGCAGCAGGACTCACCGAGACTGAGCAGAATCAAAGTGGAAATCCTGAACTCCATAGCAGAGGCTGGAATTGATTGTTCTGCAAAGGCCTGTTTCCGTCTGAATTATGAAACGCTGAACCAGCGCCTGCCTGATGGCGGTCCTTTGGTCGGGATGCACCTATGGGCGTGGCCGCCGCACCTGGGATGACTGACAGACACCAGTCCCCACCAATCAGCGCCGCTTCCGCAGTTGCGTTAACATTCTTGATGTTCTCACCTGGCGTGTTTCGGCTTGTCCCCTCATCCTCTTATTTACATGGCCCGTACTTTACATTTGCTCTTTCGCCTACATAAAGTTCGTGGTGACAAAAAAAAAGCCAAGGAAAAAATTACAATATTTTTTTAAACTATTAATTAATGCGTGTGTGTGCGTGCGTGCGAGAGAGAGAGAGAGAGAGAGAGAGAGATGAACGGTTGATAAATCCGAGCAGTGTTTGGGCGGTGTCGTGAAACACTGTTGGAACAGACGAACCTTTCCTGTTAAACAGGTCTGACAAGGATTTATCACCTGGAGGCGCGCGCGCAACCCCCCCGCAACACACACACACACACACACAAACGCACACACGCGCGCGCACAAACAAAACAAAAACGTATCGCTTTGCCTGCAGTTGAAGGAAAACACAGAATGTGTTCCTGACTCCTGAGTAATGAAAGCACCTTCTATCGCTTCCACCACGAGTCACAGGAAGTGCCTTACTTTTATTGAAATGCCAGAAAGTACTGTCAATACTTGGGAGCTTTATATTTTCTTATTATAATATAATATCTTAACTATATAAAAATAAAGCCCCAGTCTCCTTTCTAGGCCTCTGCTCAAAAATAACATAAATAAATTGACATAAATAAAATGAACAGATAATATCTTTGCAAGTATACGAGTTCAATTTGAATATTTTTGGTGTCTTAATAAAGAGAACACTTCTGACGTTTGTTCACGTGTAAATATCAGGTCACTGGCACAGAGTAAATTAAGATGGCACACAGTATAAATGAAAATGTTATTATTATTTTTTTTACAATGCATATGTCTTAGAAATGATGCAGTTGCAGCTCCAACTCTAAATTAAAACATATAGCAACATATGAGTGCATTTTTGTTTGCAGAAGTTCAAGTGATTCAAAGAACAGGAAGAGCGGCTCTAAGAGTGGTTTGGTTAAGAGAATTACACAAAAACAGATTTGCATATATATCCTAGAAGGGATTATATTCTGATGATGATGCAGATCAGGAAAATATAAGATTTTTCTACTTATAGAAGATAAGCCGCCTCCAAAAATCCTTTCAAATTTTAAGGCATTTAGTGGTGTTTACACACTATAGAATTATTTTTTTCTGTAGATCTGAACAGTTTCCTGTTGTATTCAAGATTTTTGCCAGGCACCATTTTATATGGGAAAATATATTTAGCACCAAAGGCTTGTGTGATGCTGCACTGATAGTGTCCAGAGGTAGTTCACATGCCTTGTGTGACGTGTGTTCCGCTGTCTCTTCCTTTGGTGTAAAGAAACATCACTAATTAATCTGGTTTTACAGTTTGTGTAACAATGGAACTCTTTCTGAAATGTGTCAACACTTTCCCAATGGCGATTATTGTTTGCAGTTTTTTAAGTGTCTTTTTTTCGTTGATATTTAAATACACATGATTTATCATACTGGTATTTAATCTGTGATGATGGAAACAGTTTAGTCCAAAATACACTGATTCTTCAAGAATTGGGAAAATAACATTATAGCAGTCATTTTATTATTGTTGTCTAGATTGTATTTGTTACCCAACATGAAAGAGAAATATAAATGTGTAAATCCAAACAGAAAATAGAGATGATTCATCTTGTTTTGACTTTGTATTAAAGATACCTTTTTTACATTTACAGTTTGATAAAATGAAATGCCAACATTTGAACCATCACAACTTTTTTCAAGAGTGAACTAACAGTTCTACCATGAACAAGCTTGGTGACAGTGGTGAGGAAAAAACGTCTTTTCACAGGCAGAAACCTCGAGCAGATCAAATGCAGTTTAATCAAATTTAGATTTTCTTCTTGTGGCAGTAATATTTACAAAATTATTGTACTTCATCTGGAGCAACTTTATTCATATTGAAGACAAACATTTTATTTGGCAGTAGATTTTTATCCTTAAAATATTTTGATGTGGACGGCATCTGTCAACTGTTTAACAGCTTGTCATTAAACATTCATTGCCATTGTTCCCCCATCAGGGTGAATTGTAATACAGGACTCAAATTTAAACCACATCACATCTGTGTAGCTTGTGTACATGTATGAATCCGAAAATAGCTTTTGTACAAGGTGATCAAACACACACACACACAAAAACGATCGATCATTGTTGGGTTCTTTTCATTTACCTAACTATTTTGGAACAGAAACATAAAGCAGAGCTGGTAACTGATGAGGAAATTGAAGAGGTCGAAAAAGGCAAATATTACAAATATTAGAAGGGGAAATAAAATAAAAAATACAGCAGCATAATTTAGTAGAAATAGCTGGACCAAGTTTGCCTGATTCACTGAATATAACATTTAAATTGCTGTTGAGCCACTGAGAGAAGTGCTTTTAGCTGGCAAGAATTATGAGTTGGCTTGGCTCTCATTATTTGAAATCATGCCCCCCCCCCCCCCCCCCCCCCATGGTTTTGATGTGTCCCAGCTCCAACACCACTTCATAGCAATAGACTATTATGACACGTCTTGAGAGCTTAATGAGGAGCTGAACATTTGAACCAGTTTGCAGGGACTCCCAAACGCATTGCCTAGTTAGGCAAAATATTATATTATGTTGATTCTGCACGACGGAGCTTTTACTCTTTCGACTGAATGATTTCAGATTGTTCCTGAACGCACCACAAAAGACAACAGCGTTGCCCTGGAAACGAGACACGAACCCAACGAGCCTCCGTTCCCGAACAGCGGCCTGCTCGGGCCGTCATTTACTTTAAACCATGGAGAACGAATTGACGATAGATGTGACTGTCACCCGTGGAAATGTCCTGGTGAGCTCATGCAAATGAAATAAAACATGGCGTTAAATTAACCCTGTGTTTGATCTGTCATGACTTCATGTGCGCGCTAGCAAAGCTACAAAGCAAAACACGAAACAAATGTTAGCTCCGCATTCCGTGAGATTCCACAGCCTAAATCTGGTCACTGCTGTCTGCAGGCAGGAGTCAAAGGTCTGCTGAAGTTTAATACAGTTGTGATGATTCACCAGTGTGTGTGTGTGTGTGGGGGGGGGGGCATTAATGGTACTAATTTGTAGCCCCCCCAAAAAAGACATATGTTAAATTCTTTGGTTAGAATACTGTAATGTAATACAATATTTGTTGTATTGTTTGATGTAAACATTTGTGTATTTGTTTGTGTGTGTGAGAGAGAGAGAGATCACCTCGCATGTTGTCATTTCTTTTCTTTCAGACAGAGAAGAAGGCAGACAGCTTCCAGAGTGTCCTGCAGGTTGAATATGATGGAGCTGTTGTGGGAGAGTCAGACAAGAAGCAGGCTGACCCCCTGAGGGAGTGTGTTGACTACAGCTTCACCTGCAGCTTCCACTGCAGCAAGGATGCTCAGGCTCTGAGTAACATGGCCCAAAAACCAGTCATATGTGAGCTCGGTTTTAAATGTTGTTTCAATGTTCTCAAGCTAACCAGCTCCTTCTGAACATTTCATTTCTGTCTGTCTGGGTTTTTTTTATTTGGGCTCTCATATATCTGTGTTACAACACGTATCTTGGCTGGTTGATACACCAGCAGGGATTAATAAAGCTTAACGTGTACAAACATTCCTTTCCCTAACGCTTATACGCCCTGCGGGTCACGGGAATTGCTGAAGCCTATCTCAGCTTGCTATATGGGCAGAGGTGGGGAACACCCCGGATGTGTATATTGTTAATTTAAAATGAAGTTGATGTTACCTATTTTTGGTCTGACATAAAGTGAACCATAAATATCTGTGAAATGTTTACTAAGCTGAGGGTTGCTCCATTCCAAAAAAAAAAAGAGAGGGCTTACATGAACGTTTTGTAGTACTGTATACCAGTAATATACTTTAGATGTATTATCTAAACTATGTAGCAATATCACAGTGACCTCAGTGTAAGTTATGACATTGGCTAGTATATATATATATATATACAGTATATCTAGTGAAGTCTACTGCCTACAAGACTGTTATCATTCATTGTACACACTATGTTGTTAATTTGCTCACTGCTTATCTAGCCTTCAGTTTTCACAGCACTGTTTGTTGTGAATGGGTTTTGTGGTGGCCAGTGACAGTGACAGAGGTCCTGCCCGAGGAGAAGAAAGTCGATGCGAAGACGGTACAGGGTCAAGCTGTGGTAGACCTGCTTCCTTTGCTGCAAGGTACAACTGGTTCTGTTAAAATTTGTGTTGTTATACTGAAATCTAATCTGTTTCTCTCCACAAGTGTCAGCTGCTACGTTTCCTCGTAGGCCAGAATGATTTCCTTTGTTGTCTTCAGGTCAGTGCAGCTTTTTGTTCACAGTCCCGGTGAATGTAGTGACCAGGTCCCCAGCCAAAGAGAGCCATGCCTCCAGCAGCAAGGTTGGTTCAGAGCAAATAACTTGGAGCAAATCATTTTGGAAGTTGCAGAGCTGTCCCGCTAGCTGATGCACAATAGTGAGCGACCTCTTCTTTCCATGGGCAAGTTCTAAAAAAGCTGCAGTTGGTTAATGTAACTCTGTAGACTCGGCTGAAAGTGTGTGAATAGTCTAGAAAAGCATTTAAAAGAAAATGTTGCTCCAGAGACTTCCAGCATATCATATATATTTTTGTGAATCTGAAACAAGTGAGAAGCAGG
Source organism: Brachionichthys hirsutus (assembly GCF_040956055.1). NCBI lineage: Eukaryota > Metazoa > Chordata > Actinopteri > Lophiiformes > Brachionichthyidae > Brachionichthys > Brachionichthys hirsutus. Next base: position 22,994 of record NW_027180498.1, read on the forward strand.
TAGGAGTATGCTTTAATGTTTAATTACAAGGTGTAATTGCATCCGCTCAGATATAATATAGCATGAGGTTGTATCCATATGGGGGGATCAGGTGGGTCAAATTATGTTCCAGCCCCCAACGGAGCCCTTTCGTCTTGGTGGCTTCGCTTGTTTGTTGTTTTCCGTGTCGGGACTCTCTACCGGTCATTTTGAACTGAAGAAGCCTCTTGGATGAGAGTTGAAATGTCTTCAAACAAAAGTCCTGTTTATTCTTTTGTTGTTGTTGTTGTTGTTTTTCTTGATTTATCTCGACCTGGATGAATGAGAACCTACACAGAGGTGTTCCAGTCTGTGTTGTCAAAGCTTTCTGCAGGGCCCTGCTTTACTTCAGCTTGCTCCTTTTAAAATCCTCATCAAGATCAAGCTGAGCTACATTTTGTTCACATTAGAATCAGGAAGTGAAGTTAATAAATCTTGTCAACATAATTGTACTTACATAAATGTTCTTAATGTAATAATTGCTGTTCCTGGTTTTGTTTTTTTACTGATTTTGCTGAGTTCAACATTTAATTTTATTAACTCATGTTATTTATTCTGTCTGAAAGTCAGTTACATTTTCTTTGTAAATCAAATTTGACATTTCAATAATAAAACAACTCAATATTTTCCTGCCAGATGTTGGAAAGGCATCCGGAACTTCAGGTAAGACACACCTGACAACTTTTACAGCATTGATAATCTAACAGTGTTTCCAGACAGTGCACTTAACCAGAGTTGGTCCCTTGTAGCAATCAACCCTGGATGTGTGTGTCAGTGTGTCGGATCCAGTGTTGTCTGAGGCAGAAGTCTCAACCTCCAACCTGCTGAAGGTAACTGTGGAGACAGCCTACTCCGTCCCTGAGGCATGGATGCTGCAGTCTGGCTCTGCACCCTGCACATATACCGGTACTGCTGCTCTGCAGGTCCCACTTACTGCAGAGGTTAGTGTAAAAAAAACAGACAACACGTGTATGTTTAACAATGGTGCTCACAGTGTTGAATAAAAATGATGCTGCCATTTTTCTGGCTCTCAGAAAGATCAGCTGCTGGTGTTCGGTGAAGGCAAGCTGAAGGCGGGGTCGCAGAGGGAGGAAAGGTGTAGGCAGAAGAAGAGACCACATCAGGCTAAACTGGTCCCCCGGAACCACTTCCTGCCTGGTGTCTTTTTCCAGGCAGAGTCGATTGAAGAGGAGGACGGTGAGCTGACTAGCTTGAAGGTAACTGTAGTTCCAACTGTAACAGCAGTTACGTTAGCTTGAATGTGTCTTCCCTTTAAAGGCAAAATGCAGGAAAAAAAAAGAGGGTGTGAAGTAGTAGCTCGTCTCACGGAAGACTGGATGATCCAAAGTAATTACAGCATGGAGGCAAAATGAGTAAATAAATCAGTTTTGAGGCTAAAGGTCAAATGTTCCCACAGGACAGGGAGTTCCGCAATGAGGCAGAGACCACGAAGAGCAGGCTGAGCTGGGACACAGAGGCTCACTGCTTCATGGATGAAGGAGGAACCACCAGGTGCACACAACTCACTCCTCCCATTGGAGCACTGTACTATCTGCTTGTCCTGCATTTACGATTATTTGAAAGGAAAAGGCAGATAAACATTTCTTGGAGCAATATCTGGACTTTATAAGTTCTTTTTCAGGAACTAATAGCGCGTGACGTTTTGTTTGTTGTTTGTTGTTTGTCTTTGTTGGTTACAGTTCAGTCTAAATGGAATGAAAATAAAATTTCTTGATCTTTTCACTGATTTAATCTCAGATTGTGCTGGTATTCCTTGATCTTTGTTAACACTGAAGTAAACCATTTTCATGCAAAAAATACGAATCAAACCCACAGTCGTTCCAAATATGGAAAATAGGAGTTACAGCAAAACGGAAGGAGAAAATGAACTTATGAGACATATATGATTGTTTACATTGTTTATCCATCAAACTTTTATTTCAGACTACAGCAGAAAATCACTGAGAGCAGATTCTGGCCAGTGGAGATCATGAGGTCGTCTGCTCCACAGTCAAAAGTATCAGAAACCAAACTGGTGAGACAATTTCTCAGAGGAAATTATATACACAGAAATTTGACACAACATCCACGACTGTCAAATACAAGATTGCAGCTATTTTTAACCAAAGCTGATGTGTTTTTGTGTCTGTAGTTTTCAGAGGAAAACTTAGAGATCCCCCTCCACGGTGTGGCATTTGTGGACATGGCACGGCTCCTGTATCCTGGAATCAGCCGGATCAGAGGAGCATATAGCATCCAAGCCTTCTCCGAGGCTGTGTTACAGAAAAAGGTCCCCTAAATACACACATCACCCAAATCAGTTTTATTCATTTATTTTTGACTTTTGAATCAAGCAATGTATAACTACTACCAGATTAGATACTTACAGAAATGTTGGTTTTCTTACCAGTCTGATGAAATGATCAATATCAGTTTCATCTACTGTGTCCAACAGTGATCATAGACAATAGGATGCACATGTACTGCACAGACCGCCGTGCGTCATGTGTAACACAAAACCTTTACTCATAGAAGCCCAAAAATAAACCTAATGCTGGTTCTGTGATGTGTCTGCTGTCAAGCCTTTGTCAAAGTGTGTCTTCCATTAATTTTAAAGAGTAAACGAAGTGTCAGCGTGTTAAAGGAGCAGGCCAAAGTTCGTGTTGGCTCACCTTCAAGCTCTTACAAGGGAGAGGCGCTGAAGAACCTGGATGTAAGCATCAAAGGAAAGAAGGATTCCAAGGAGATAACCAAAAAGGTCAGAAAGAAGAGCAGACATGAGAGAGAGCAGATGTTTAATGAACAGAATTTCCAAGAGCTATGAAAATTAGTTAAGACAAACTGTGAACCAAGACCTTAAATATTTGAAACCCTCTCCAAGTTGAGCAAAACCATGATTTTGTTTATGTTTCTCATAAAATATTTGGGGTTTTTTGAGTATAAAAACAGTATTTCTTTTTCTTTTTTCTCCGAAATGTACTCTCTGAAGTCTGAACTTGTTCCTGTGATGTTTGGACTAAGATCTAACCTGTTTTTCATCCTGCTAGCAACGTGGAAATCAAATGAACGCATCTACAACCAGCAGCGGGGCAGAAAGCCTGTCCGAAACTGAGCTCTCACACAATAATAGAGAGGGAAATGTAAGCGTACATTCATATTAACACTGCAGGCAACATTTAATGTGCATCTTCAGTACTGTAATATATGACGAACATACTGTGCATCACATTTCAATGCATGGAAATCTTCATTCGTATTAATGGCAGATATATGAGGAAGCCCGAACCTACATTCTGATTGAGATCGCCTTGGAGAAGCTGCTGGTACCCAAAACTTCTGCAGCACAGCTGGCCCAAAGGTATGATGTCATAAAGACTGTGGGACGTATGGTAACAAATGTGACCCTGTAGCACTGACAGCACTGCCTGACTAGAATGTGGCCCTAAATAGCATCCACTGGCTAATAAGATAGTGATCAGGGTCTCTTTTGTTTCTAATGGCCTGGAATAGGAATGTGTATGAATATACATTGATGTGTTTCCTTTTCCTGCAGGGTGAGGGAGTTGGTCCCACCGAGACCTCCACTTACTGCAGGACCTTGTAGAGCAGACAGAGTAAAATGCACAGCTCTGCACAAATACACAGACACAAATGCACGCATGGAAAATGATCCTACACCAGAGAAAAGATGATAAATGATCTTCATGGTTGTGTGCTTCTGCAGGCAGTGCTCGATTTTCACAGGCAAGTAGGCAACGTGGTGATGCATGTTTCAGACCAGCATGAGGAAATATTTGGAACGAGTAGCAAGCCAATTGAAAACTGTCACGATGAGCAAATAAGGGTTCAATTAATAGGAGCACTGAAGGAATCTGGGAGATACCTTGTGTTCAAGGAACGAATGAAGGTAAGACCAAAGACACGCATCACTTATAGATTAATAAAACTTAAGGAACCCCCCAATGGCTTATCTTTAAGTGGTGGCGGTGGCTCTTCTGCCATTATTTGTCTGAATTTGTGTTTAATGTGTGTGTGATTTGGTGTACAGCATGCAGTCGTGAGGGTTGTACGTGACAAGATGCAACAGAGAGAGCCGTTTACAGACCCTCAAAAACACAGGGCATTTGTCAGCAAGCTCTATGCCTACCTGGTGGATGAAATGCATGTCGCTCTCAACAAGGTAACACACCACACATATGTATTTATCCACTCTGTGTGTATTAATGTTAATCCATAGCCTCGTCTCACCAGATTTATTCTGATGACATTGATGATGATCCCCCATTTGAGATCCAGCTAAGTTGTTCTCAGCTCATACATTTTGCCAGAGAGGCTCATTTTACTGGGGATTACCAGCAGGCTGCTCAGTTCCGCCAAGAGGTAAAAAGCATAAAATTCATTTTGATTTGTCATAACTTGATTGATTTACATTAATGAAAGAGAGTAGGGTTGACAACTGATAACAGATATCAGTAGAGTGGAACCTCGGTTCTCGAAACATAATTATTTCTGTAATATTGTTCGAAAACCAATTTCTTTTCCCCCATAAGAAATAATGCTAACTAGATTAATTTGTCTATGCATCAGATAAATTTCCATTTACATGCCTACAGTTATATTAATATGTACCTACATTTATCTAAACAACAGATAACACATGTGTGTTCCAATTCCGAAAACCATTTTCTTGTTCGAGAACCAAGTTGATCTAGAACCGAGTCGTTCAAGAACCGAGGTTCCACTCATTGTATATTCACTCTATTTGCACATCGTTTTTTTGAGTTGTTGTCATGACTATGCTGTCATTATGTTACAAGGCAGAGTGCATATCTCTGGTCACTGGGCCCCTTCATAGCCTTACACAGTAGCATTAGCACACAGATATGTGTCAATCTCTATGCACTACTAAAATCTGACTACCAACATAACTAAAATTGACTTGTGTATTTTTGGTCCTGTAGCTGGTGGGACGGTGCTCTAGTGATCCCTCCCACGTGTTTGAGTCGGGAGGCCTCTACATGCTGACGGGAGACTATGAGAAAGCTAAAAACTGTTTCCATGATGCTGTGTCCATCCAGCAGACACACCAACCTAGGTGCGAACACCCCGTCTACATTTAAAATGTCAATGCAGCATAAACCTTCCACTTGTCTGTGAAGCTGGATGTCCTGTATCCTTCTGTTTCACCAGTCTGATGATGTGTGGCGTCCTGGCAGCGATGTTTGAGCACTACGAGGAGGCCCAGAGCTTTTATGAGCGAACTGCCAGCATAGACCCATCCAATGTGGCGGCCTGGACACTCCTTGGTGAGATTAAAGTTAAATTTAAACTCACTGCTGATTTGCATGCTGTCTTCCTGCCACCAAACTGACTACTAACACCAAAATTGTTGTTTTTGATCACAATTTTCCTACATTATTAATTTAAAAAACATTACTGTGTCCCATAGTTCAAATTTACAAGTTGGATGGTTATTTTTCTTCATAACTGATAATTTACTTATCTGATTTCAGTAAAGATTTGTGTTAGGGCTGTGTTACGTCTGAGACATCAATAACAAAAACACCCTAAATTACCCTGAGATTAAACCAGGAAGATCCATCACTGGAAAAATGTGCAGTGTCATTTAACAGTAGTTGTTGTGCTGTCTAGGTTTACTTCATAAGAGTCTAAAGGAATCCATACTGGCTGAAAGGGCTTTTCTGGAGGCTGGGCGTCAGCTGAGGGCAAGAGAAGCAATGGAGCAAACACAGAGGGAAGAGGAGAAGGAGAAAGACCAGCAAGAAGAAGACATGGCCATACCTACATGTCAGTCTCCCACTGCCAAAGTGGCTGCAAAGCAGTGTTTAATTTGGGTTTCGTTTTTTTTGGGTGACTGGAGCAGTTGATACCATCTGACTATCATTATTGTTTCCTAGATACACAGCGTGGAAAGCAGGACTCAGGAGCAAAAGAAGTGAATCCAGGACAGAATATCAGCCCCAGATCAATTCCAGTGAAACTCTCCTCCAGCATTTACTCAGAGACGGTTCAGTTCCTGCTGCAGAACAGTGCCCTGCAGGTAAAAGCACATGCAGTGGCCGGACAGCTCGCCGTACCGGTGCTCATTAAATATGAATCAAAGCAACCTGTAGTCTAAAATATGGCTGTTGCACCATTTTGCCAACATCCTTTTATTGTATTATATATATATATATATATATATATATATATTATAAAAGTAAAAACACATTTTAGACAAAGCTTTATTTGCTTTCTAAAACCTAAGATGCCGGAGCACGCTAAAATAAATCAACAAGTATTCTGTTGTCAGATGGCAGAGGAGGCTCTGTCCCAGGAGCTGATGGCGTCTGATGGGGGTCGCAGCGCCTCCTATCTTCATCACGTGGCTCAATTACAGATTCTTCGGGCTGACTATTGCAGCGCTGCCACCAGCCTCAAGGAGGCGCTGTTTCATAACAAGCAGGTACTTGCACTGGTCTTCTTGCCGGGTGGCAACATGTTGACTAGTACTGTATACAGTATAACAAAAGTATAGCTATTCGTATACAATTAATGCATATTTATAATTTATAAATCAAACAGTGGCAGCAGAATGGTTTATCTAAAGTGCTTTTGCCTTCAGAAAGTAAGCCATGCATTCCATTTTGAATAATTTGAACAATTGTCTTCAGTGGATTTGGTAAACTAGTTTAAAATGTGTTTTCTAAGTTTGTTTAGTTTCATTAAAAAAAGGGTCTCTGGAGACCTCCATTATGTCCATCAAGCTGTATAGAATCAGGTTTTTTGAAAAGGACATTTTGAAAGAAGTCATATTGTCTTCGGTTGTTTAAGTGAATGCTTAATAATAATAATAATAATAATGATAATAATAATAATAAACCTGATTTAGGCAGGATCTCCTCTGATCTGCTGTGGTGTCCACCCTGTGCAGGATCCAGCCATCTGGGCTCTGAGTGGTCACTGTCACTACCTGCAAGGGGCTTTGGGTGATGCAGAGGAATGCTATGAACAGAGCCTGAACTTTCTGAAGCAGCCCCCAGACTCTCACCTTATCCTCCTCCGCCTGGGATTCATCTACCTCGAGCAGAGAAAGGTTTGACATTGAGACCAACTTCTCAAAAGAGCGTGGTACTTTAAGAAGCAGGCAGAAATACAGCTAATCCTAAATTACTGTGTCATATTTTTAGTATTCTTTCGAACCACTTTGAGTGTATCTAAACTTTTCTTTTTTATTATTATTCTATTTGAGGTTGAGCAAGCCACAGCTGTCTACCTGAAGGCTTGTGAGCAGTCTCCATCCTGCCTGACCTGGCTGGGCCTGGGAACTGCTTGTTATCAGGTAAAATGAATTTAATTCTCCTTATTAAGATTACAGTACACGAGTGTGACTTATAGTGTTGGAGACTATTAATATTGGGGCTCTATGCTCACCCAAACTGCCCTGCTCAGTTATTTCATTTCTGAATCGGAAAACCTTTGGGGCAAATACTGTCAAAATTGTGATTTTTACAAATAGCAGCTTACTCTTTACTGACAGCTGTGGATTTGTTGGGGGCATGATAGGTTGTGTTCATTTGTGTCTGTCCATGTAGCTGGGAGAGCTGTCCACTGCAGAGAATGCTATGATTGAGGCTAACCGTTTGAACAACCAGAACCCAGAGGTGTGGGCTTACCTGTCTCTGATCTACCTCAGGGTAAGCGATGCACTGAAAACACACAATCTGTTCTGCTGCCATAAAAGTCAGTAATTCATGAAAGGATGTAACACCGAGAGTCACACGACGTGTTTGTGGCCTTCGTCCCTTCAGGGAAGTAAGCCTCAGTCAGGACTCTGTTAAACACAGACATATTTTTCATACCTGGAATATTTGAAGGAGGACAGAGGAGGCTGATCTAACCATGCAATGAAATGTTTGTTTTCAGTCTGGCAGAAGAAAGGATGCAGAGGAGTTTTTTAAATGTGCAACGAGGGTGAGTTGGTCTGGTGTCCTTGTTACAGTTATTTATAATGGGACTGAAGCCAATTGCACATTATTCTTACAGTCAACAAGGCTGTAATATCTATTCTACAAATGTTTTTTAATTTTATTTCTTGAGTCAAAAAAACATTTGTTTGCACAATTTGATCAGTTTTTAACGGAAGAGATATTATTTCACACAGATGTCCCAGCTTGTTTGTTTTTTGTCACACAAACAAGTCTAGGCTTCAGTATTTATCATTTGGCTTCTGCATATTAATTTAATTGAACATATTCTCCTCATACAACATTTAATCGAAAGTCATATCTAAATTTCTTATAAAAAAAACCCTCTCCTGTAAGAAAACCTGTCTTTTCTTGTGATCCAGTTCAACCTGCAGAAGAAGTCACTCCTCACAGAGTTCAATGAGCTGAAGACCCGGTTGTCCTGCACTCATCTGGCATGAAGCTCTGCAGAAAGCGCGGATTCAAGGCTTTAAAGAGCATGTGCATTTCATTCTGGCATAATGATGTTGTGATTATGTGCTCATTCAATTTCCAATACATTTCAAATAAACTTTCTTGAAGTCTGCCATTTTACTCCTCATTTGTTTTTAACATTGTAAACACAATTCTCTCTGAAAAATCTTAGCTTTAATTGTGAGCATTTTTTTAATGGTGCTATTATAACATACAAACTTTCTGGGGCATCAAGTGTTCTTTTGCAGTGGAATCACTTAGATATGCTGAGGTCCACTACACACAACAGATATGTATAATAATAGAAAGAATAAATGGTAAAATATGTTGTTATCTTGATCAAAGAATGCAGGTGAAAAAACATTTGCTTTAACAGCTTCTGCTTCTCCACTCGGTCAGGTGTTGGTTCCTATTTTCAAAGTTTGCGATGATGCAACTCACCACTGATGATTCATCTGTAACTGTCTGTCCTGTTGTTTTGGTTGTCGTTACTGTAACGAGGCAGTAATATAATAATGTAATATATTGAACAGTCTGTTAAGCAACTTCACATTTCCCCCCTGTTGTGGATTTGGAAGACATCCGTGAATACAACACCAAATGGCTTTCAGTACACACTTCATTAATAAATCAACAACAGTTTGTCCATTATCAGGATGTGGCGAAAACCTTCCAATAAGGAAAAATTCCACAACTCCCCTACCGCTTGGTAGCAAGAACCTCATGGTCTGAGAATGGACCAAATCTGAAGTTAGGGAAAAGACAGAGACAGTTAAACATCAGTGTCTGCCTGTACGTCAGGAGCAACAGCATTATAGTCATCCACTTGGATGAGGTTATACTGATACATCTGTGCAACAAACATACGTGAGATTAACCTTTTGGACAAGGGGATTACACAACATGAACAGAAACCACAGAGAAATAAAAAAATCAACACTATGGCAATGAAAGGGCCTAACATTTTAAGGAGAACCTGATACCATGACCCTGAAAACAACCAGTCTAACCAGCCTTCTTCAACTTTGTCTTCCCGTGACATAGTGTCCCTAAGGTTTTTCATGGTGTGCATTACGTCTACAATAGTTTGGTTCTCATCGGGGATATATGTGCAACAGTGTTCACCAATCATAGCACACACACCTCCTTGTGGGGCTAAGGCCAAATCAACAGCCATCCTTGTTTGTAGGGCCATAAGACGGGTGGCCGTAATAACTTTATTCTGAGCTTCACTCATTTTTTTTTTTTTTTTTTTTTTTCTTTTTTCTCTTTTACCTTGTCTGCATTCGTGCTCCACAGTGACGGACATAACGTCAGTCACTGCTGGAGTTCTATGCAATTTTTATTCTTATAGTGATTGTGACCGTCACCTGCCCTCTTGGCAGCCTAGCCTATTCCTATTTTATTTGTTTTATTACCTGCTTACCGCCGTAGAGGGCTGTGCACACCGCAGTGAACATACAACATGAACAAACAAAAAGTGACAAATACACAGTGTTCTGAGAAGAAAGTGCAATGGATTTATTTGTGCCCCTTAATTCTACCCCTTCCATCCAATCATCACCAAGAGTTGTCCCAATACACCAGGTTCACATTCGTCTCTAGAGGAAAGTATGGATCACCAAGTTCTCAGATCTGAAGAAAAAGAGAGAGAGCATAGTGAGAGCCACAAGCACTAACCCAGCAACCTCCACTAACTCAGAGATCTGTGTGCGGGGTTGACTCTCTACTGAGCTTCACTCATGATAATGGAAGCATTGACGAAACTTTGGAATCTGTAATCTATGGTTTCAAGTCGAAGGCCAATTTTTCCTACCCCTATGTTTGGGAAGAAAGCATGCGTAACTCGGTCTCCTGGAGACCAATACCTGTGTTGGTAGGGGACATTGCTACCCCAGATCGGATCATGTTCTTCAAAGGTAACAAAGCGCTTGGTTCTACTAGGTGTAGGCAGGTTGGGATGTACTACGGCTGTGACAATGTAAGTATGATCTGAAACTGCGACAGGTGTACATATGGCAGTGACGTTAGTCGGCAGTTGCATATATGCTTTCCATCCACACATCCACCTGATTCCATCCAATGGTTCAGGAATCTGATCATGTGGCACATGTGTGGTGAGGTTACAATGTTTACTGTCTACTGATGCAATGGGAGTGTTACCAGTTCCTGTCAAGTGAACACAAAGTGGAAAGCAATACGTGTCATCCCCAATGTCATTACACTGAGCTAAGTGTGTTTTGTCCAATGTTACTCTAAAACCTGTGATTGTGGCTTTTGTAAGTACAGATAAGCGTTTGTGGGTCAGAACTTTGGCTGGAGAAAAGGTTTCATTTACAGCATTCAAGGCATTCATGTAGGAAAAGGGTGTGGCATATAGGGCTGGTTGCCCCGCTGAGTGGGGTAAAAGTGAACACACGTAGCACCCGGAAACATTATTTTCATGTGCTGTCATGTTGGCATACTGCCACCAAGTGTTGGCTGCAAGCGGGTGCGCATGTCCTTCATCATCCGCATGATTGTTTCAGGTGTACATAGGAGTTTCAGACAGTGACACCTGGCTCGGTTGGTTAGAGCTTTTGGGTGTCACATGGCGTTCTTTCTCTGGTAAGTTAGTGTTACCTCCAATGACTGCGGGGGCTGATTTGGGTTCAAGGATACAAACTTGAATAGGGAAGACCGGATCAGGACCGTCCGCCCACGGGCAGAGGGATACCTGCAGACATCCCTGTGTAGCAGTGTTCACAGTTAGTACAATGTGTGTCTTATTTCCGGTGACGGCCGGAATTTCCTGTAGATATTGTTGGGCCAAGGAGGACAGTTTCCAGTTCGTCACCCCTTGACCTACCATCAGGAACACGTCGTCCCACCCATTCTCATACGAGTTTCCAGTCCAGGTGCTGGGGGGGATCCCGACGTACCACCGGTAGATGTTGTACTTTCCTCCATGAATAATGGGTCTGAAGACTCTGACGGAGGGTATGTCGTAGTAACACCTACTGCACCTTGTTTGGAGGCCCTGTAAGGGGATGACCAGGTCAGCTGTACCAGGGCCTTGAGGGGCACAGAAGGTGTAGGCTTGTAGTGTTGTGGTGGGGACGGGCCATGCTGGGCATTCGCTTCTTGCCGTCTCTGGGCCCCAAATCTGGGTCTTTGTGGCGTCCGTGGTGATGATTAGCCACAGGTTGATCCCCCAGAGAATCTGGAGAGGAGACATCCTTGCGGGTGCAGGAGTTGGTGTGACCTTAGTTCAGTTCGGTGACCTTTTTGCAATGACTTTGGTGAATCCAGGTGTCCCTTTCAGCGATTTTCAATGCTGTGGGGGTGGTGATGAGGACCTTGAAGGGGCCTTCCCAACGTGGGCTCGACCAGGCCTTTCGTTTCACCACTTTCACCAGGACCAAGTCACCGGGGGTCACCGTCTCCTGCACAGAAGAATCAGAAACAACAGGCAGATTATTTGTTCTAGAGACAATTTTTTCTCTAAACAGTGTACAGAGCCACTCTGTTAGTGGGTCTGCCACTCCTGGTTTGTCTGACCATGATTGTCCTTCCCATAAGGGGAGATGGAACGGTCTGCCGTGTACGGCTTCAAACGGCGTGATGCCTGTGTTGTTTGGTGTGATTCTCATGTATGTTTTTACCAATGAGAGACATTCAGGCCATGATTTGTTTGTTTCTTCCATGGTCTTTTTTAGCCTTAGTTTGATTGTGCCATTAGTTCTTTCTACCAAACCTGCACTCTGTGGGTGGTATGCACAATGATGTTTAAGTGTGATACCCAAATGTGTTGCCATGTTTTGTACTACATCATTAACAAAATGGCTCCCATTATCACTCCACAGGATCCTAGGGATGCCATGTTCTGGTATGATGTGTTTGCAGATGGTTTTGGCCACTGTGAGTGCGTTTGCATGTTTGGACGGCACTATCTCTACCCACTTGGTAAGTGAATCGATTAACACCAAACAGTACTTGTACTGGCCACTCCTGTTGAGTTCAATAAAGTCCATATGAACAACTTCAAATGGATACGTGCCAGTGGGACATTTCCCTCTCTGCGGCCTGATATTGCCTTGTGCATTGTGACGACTGCACACTATACAAGACCTACAAAAAGTTTTAAAATAGGTTTGTAGGCCCAGTGGTACTGTGAATGCCTGTTCCACCACTGCCATCATCCCCCCTGTTGAGACATGGGCTTTCCCATGACTCAAAGTAGCCACAGCTTGGAATAGGCTTCGGGGAATGACAGGTTTGTTGTTTTTGTGATAGAGTCCTACTTGGGTCTTGACAATGTCTTGTGAGGACCACAATGTTTTTTCTCTATCAGGGGCGTCGTTTTGCATATCTATGAGCACTTGTGTTGGAATGTGGTGCTGGTCGTTGTCTGTGTCAACCACCAGTTGGGCAGTTTTTTCGGTGGCAGCCTGTTTTGCTGCCTGGTCTGCTCTGGCATTTCCTAACGAGACAGAGTCTTTAGATGACGTGTGTGCTTTGCATTTACACACAGCAATCTTGGCAGGGAGCAACACTGCTGCTAGTAGGTCTGTGAGCAATTGTGCATGTTGGACTGGGCGACCTGTTGATGTCTTCATGCCTCTTCGTGCCCACATGGCTGCGAAAATGTGTAGAGTTGAGTGAGCATACTGGCTGTCTGTCCATACAGTCACTGCTTGTTTTTCGAACAACTTGCATGCTTCTGTGAGGGCAATAAGTTCTGCTGCTTGGGCTGACATGTTGCCAGGTAGTCTTCCTTTTTTCAATGTCTGTGTTGATGTGACTACTGCATATCCTGTATTTGTGTTTCCATACTGATCTTTGCTGGACGAGCCATCCACGAACACTGTTTGTCCTTCTGTCAGAGGTGTGTCTAACAGATCCATTCTTGGTTTGCAGATTTCTTCTGTGGCCTCTGCACAGTTGTGTGGTGTGCCATCATCTTCAGTGGGGAGCAGGCTGGCCGGATTCAATGTGCAGCACCGTTTTACTGTCAGGTGGGGTTGGGACAGCAAAACTGCTGTTAACCCTAAGTGTCTGGCAGGTGAAAGGAATGACATCTTAGTTTGTGTTAACAGTATATCTACCGAATGTGTTACCAACAAGGTTGTTGGATGGTACAGTACGAGTTCTGCTGATTGTTGAACCGCCATGGCTGCTGCACACACCGCTTGGACACACTGGGGTAAGGTTCTGGCTACTGAATCTAATTTCTTAGAGTAGTAGGCTACTGGTCTTTGTTGTGCTCCTTGCTGTTGTAGGAGTACAGATGTCATAAAACCATTTTTGCAGTCCACCGTTTGTGTGAATGGTTTACTGTAGTCTGGTAGGCCCAGGGCTCCTGTACCTGTGATCTTCTGTTTGATCTGTTCAAATTTTTCTTCCGCTTCTTGTGTCCAACTGATTGGATCCGAAAGGGCAAGGTCTTCTTGGTAGATCATGTCTACTAGGGAGTGTGTGGTTTCAGCATAATCAATTACCCACATTCTGCAGAAGTTCACGAGGCCTAAGAAGGCCATCATTTGTTTCTTTGTTGATGGCTTTGGGGCAGCCAGGATGGCTGACTTGCGATCAGCAGTGAGTTTTCTTCCTTCTGCTGACACATTATGTCCAAGGAACACCACTTCCGTCTGTGTCCATTGGAGTTTGCTCAAGGAGGCCTTGTTGCCTGTTTTAGCCAGGTGTTGGCAGAGTTTCACTGCTTGTTCCTGGTTCTCTGATTTGGTAGGACTGGCTATCAGGATGTCGTCCACATAGATCAGTATTTGTGTGGTTGGCTTGTGTTCATGTTGGCTGAGGCAATTATTCAATTCTTGTGAGAAAATGGTGGGGCTTTCAGCATAACCCTGTGGCAGTCTGGTGTAAGTGTACTTCTTATTGTTGAATGTGAAACCAAACCAATGTTGTGCTGAAGAATGTAATGGAATAGAAAAAAATGCATTGCTGAGATCAATAACAGTGAAGTACTGTTGGTGTGGTTTAAGCTCGTTCAACAAGGTGTGTGGATCCGGAACGCATGGGGCTCTCTGTTTTACTGCTGAGTTCACTGCCCTTAGGTCATGAACTAGCCTCCATGCTGATGTGTCTGCCTTTCTCACAGGGAATATTGGTGTGTTGCAAACCACTGTCGGTGCTTCAATGAGGATGCCAGCTGCGATCATGTTGTTGATGACAGGGGTGATACCTTCTTTTGCATCCGGTTTGAGTGGATACTGGCGAATGCGTGGTCTGTAATTCGTTTTTGGCTCAATTGTTACTTCTGTTGCCGTTGTCATCAGGCCAACATCTGTTTTGGATGCGGACCAAAGGGTTTTGGGGATTCGACTCAGGTCTGCTTCCAGATGGTAGACCTGGGTCTCTCTGTCGTGACGTCATTCACTTAGATGGGTGGTGGGGACAAAGGTTGTGGTCCAGTTGACTGGCATCTTCCATATGACCTCCCCAGGGGAGAAGTTTCTTTTGTACATTCCCCGATGGGGTGTCCACTCTGGTTTACTTTGTTCACTCCATGCCACCCTTTGAGCTTTCTCTCCCACATCCTTCCATCTCCAGTTCCTTGGTTTGGCTAGAGAAATATGCAGCGGGTTCCATGATTGTGGGAGGAGCCTGAGTTCCAGGACTTTGTCCGGGGCTGTCACTGCTGCAAACATCCAGTTCTCATCTGTGCTCCAATATATAGCTTTGATCTGGAGCCGTAGGGGTTGAACCTTTGCCCACTGGGTAAAAAATGATGTGTCTGTTTTGTGTGGGGCATATCTGATGGTTGAGTGGAGTGGATATTTGTCTTGGAGATCCCACTCTGAACCTTCTAAGAGTTCTTCTGGCAGTGCATTCAACTCTGTGACTACTGAGGTAGGACCCCTGGTGGTTGGGTCAAGACTATAGAATACTGAAGGTACGCCCTTGCCTTCTAAAACCAGCATTTGAGTCTCTAGACCTCTTTTGATTACCACTAGCTTGCTGTCACTTACTGTGAGGGTTAGATTTAGAATGTGTATTAGGTCTTGGCCTAAAAGATTTTCTGGACAGGCGGGGACATAAACAAAAAACAGTTTAGTGTGTTTTGTTTTGTCCTCATCAATCACTGTGATTGGCTCAGTGAATAGCTGTGCTTGTGGTCTGCCTCCCACTCCTATCACTATGATGGTTCGTTTTGACAATTTAATTCCTTCTGGAAGACGATTGATTACTGAGGTTTGTGCTCCTGAGTCTACTATGAATTTTAGTTTTGCATGAAGGGGACCTAACTCGAGATATCTAATTGGGGGATCGATGGATGAGGTGTGTCCGAACAGTACTGACAGGTCTAGGACCGGAGTTGTGGCTTCAACTTCCAGTTCTCCTTCTTCCTTCCTGGAGTCTTCGGACGTCTCACAGTCTAGTCATCCTTCCTGGTTCCAGTTATTTTGAGGATGTTCTGGTTTTTGTTTGGAAGGTGCACGGCATTCTCGGGAGAAATGTCCAAATTTGCCACAGTTGTAGCACATATCTTGTCTGTTTGCCGGACGTCCTCGTCCGCGACCTCTTCCTCTGCCCCTCCCTCGGTTGGGTTGGTTTTGATAGAATGCTTGAGTAGGTGGGGCAGATTCGTTTATTCGTTTATTTATTTAACAGGGACAGCGCACATTAATAAACATTTCTGTCAATGTGCCAGAATTAGCCAAAAGGCTATTTTTCATCTGTTGTCCCTGGACAGAAATTCCATGGCCCCAAAATATAAATACTTATGAAATAAAATTAATAAAAATACAGATATACAATAACCACATAATTAAAAACTATATCAACTAAAACAATTTCAAGTAACAGTAAAACTTAATGTCTATTAACTAAAATTTTATAAAGCAACTAAAATCATAAAAACAGGTGACATTATAAAACAACAAATTAAACAGCAGTTTCTCTCAGTGACGACACAACTGTGTGCTAATGAGCCATTCCTTAAGGTGAAATTTAAATGCATTACAGCTCTCAAGATTTCTGACGATAACTGGGATAGAATTCCACTCATGTGCAGCTTTAAAGGAAAAGGCAGATTGACCAAATTTGCTTTTCCTGAGTGGGATAACGCAGTCCCCTCTTGCAGCACCTCTAGAAACTCGATGTGTGGCAGTTCTTACATCCACAAACTGTCCGAGCGGAGGAGATGTTAAACCATTAATAATTTTGTACATCAGACATGAATTTATATATTTAATCAAATTTTCCCAGTTTAACAATTTGTATTTATTTAATATTGGGCAGTGATGAAAATATGCTGGTTTTTTGTCCAGTATTTTAAGCGATTGTTTGTACAGAGACTGCAGAGGTATTAGAGTAGTGATACTGGCCTGCGACCAGGTTGTTAAGCAGTAAGTGATATGCGAAAGAATCATAGAATGCATATACATCAACGACGCCCCTGTCGACATGTAATCCCGAGTGAATCTAAAGTTTGAGAGACTGAATTTAACTCTATTACAGACCTTTTTAACCTGTTTTTTGAAATTAAGTTGTGAATCTATAAGGACTCCAAGGTACTTGTATTCGGAAACAATCTGCAGCCTTTCCCCCAAAACAAAGACATCTGGGTCAGCACCAGAGCACTTTGTCTTTGAGAAAAACATGCAGACCGTTTTTGATAGATTTAATTGCAAACAGCACTGCTTCAGCCAAGTTGTTACATGAACCATGATGTCTGTGAGTTCTTCAGCAACTTGTGTAGTACTGCTACCAAAAACATAGATAACCGTATCGTCAGCATACATTTGTAAGTCGATGTCAGGACAAACAGAAGGTAAATCATTAACATATAAAGAGAACAGCAATGGTCCCAGGACAGAACCTTGAGGAACACCTGTAGACTGACCTAGAACAGCTGATTGATGGTTTTGTAGTTGAACACACTGAGAACGGTGTAATAGATATGATTCTAACCATCCAAGTGTGCGCAGTGAAAAATTAAAGGTAGACAGTTTAGACAGGAGGATTCTGTGATTGACAGTATCAAACGCCTTTTTCAGGTCAAGAAATATTGCTCCGACAACACCACTTTTATCCATTAAAGATTTGATCCTTTCAACAAAAAAACAGTTTGCCGTTTCAGTCGAGTGTTTGGCCCTAAAGCCAAATTGCATTGGATGCAGAGAAAACGGGCCAGTATTCAGATAGCAAGTTATTTGTTCTGCTACCAATTTCTCTACCACCTTTGACAGTGTCGGGATTATACTAATAGGCCTATAGTTGCTAGGCAGCAGAGGATTTCCACCTTTAAATATAGGAGTCACAACTGCCTTTTTCCAAACACTTGGAAATTTTCCCTGGGAGATTGAAAGGTTAATAATTTTGGTTAATGGATAAAGTATTGATGAACTGAGCTCTTTGAGCATGACTGTGTCCAAACCAAAGACATCTTTTGCTCTTGACGTATTTAACGATTGAATAATTCTCCTAATCTCCATTTCACTAACATTTCTTATACTGAATGCTGGTTCATTTGTGCTTAGTGTTCTGATATTTGTTTTGCCATCAGGAAAACATTGAGCAATCGTGGACACAGAGTCAACAAAGTAATGGTTGAGAACCTCTGTAATTTCAGACGGATTATTTATGATTTTTCCATTTATTTCAAGTTCAACCAATTCCTTTACTTTATTGTGATTTCCTGTTAAATATTTCAAATGTTTCCAGACAATTTTACTATTACCTCTTGCTTTTTCGATTATAGTTATGAAATAATCTGCCTTTGCTTGTCTAATTTTATTGATCACTTTGTTCCTCATCATTACAAAAAGATGTCTGTCATGGCTAAGTTTAGTTCTGATTGACTTTTTTAAGGCCCTGTCCCTTTCTTTCATAATTTTTAAGATATCTACATTTATCCAAGGGACGTTATTTTTCCTATTTCTATGCCTCAATTTACAAGTATGGTTTATAATAGTGTTCTCTAAGCTTTTTGAGAAAGCATTGCTGTCTTCTTCCAGGTCTATCCCCTGCAACATGTCATCCCATTCAGTATGTAGAATAGCATTTGTTAATGTCTCCATTTTAGTTTTAGGAATACCGAATGATTCATGTTTTTTTATTAATGGATTAAATCTTTTATTTGTTAGTTTCCTGACAACAATAATGAAGTTATGGTCAGACATGCCAGTTAACATGTTCAATGATTTAGGAATCCTATCCGGTCTATTGCAAAATACTAAATCGATTTGCGTACTAGAAGAATTGGTTATTCTTGTAGGTCAATTGACTAGCTGCACCAGGTCAAATTGATCTGTAATCTTTTTAAGGTTTTTTCTAGATTTTTTGTCCTCCCAATTAATGTTAAAATCTCCCATAATAACTACTTCTTTGTTAAAATTACATTCTCTAAGTAAGTTCTCAAATTTCTCATAGAAATTACTCTTTGATGAGGGAGGGCGATAGATCAGTATAAGAGCAAATGACATTTGTTGTGACAAAACTATATTTATGCCAATGCACTCTAATTCTTTGCCATTTGACCATTCTATTTCCTGACACTGAATGCAATCTTTGACGTAGATCATAACGCCGCCTCCCTTTGAGCTCACCCTGTCTCTCCTGTAAATGTTAAAGCTAGGTACATTAAGAGCTGCTGATGGGGTAGATTCCTGGAGCCAGGTCTCAGACAAACAAAGGTAGTCTAAGTTAGAGTCCAGCAAAAGATGATGCACCTGCTCACTTTTAGATTTAATGCTGCGTATATTCAAATGCCCTCCTAAAAGACCCTTCGGCTTCATTATAGGATCCCAAACTGTTCTTGAATGATTTACAGTCTGAAAGACTTTCCACTTACGGTTCTTCGTGATTGCTGAGTTTACTCGTGTCTTGTTTACATTCTGTTCAGGATCAGCTACCTGGTCACGCCTCCTTAGAGTCCGTTGTGATCCATCCTCCCCAAAACAAGGGGCATTCATAGAACTGATTGTCACAGCCTCATTTAAAAGACCACAGGTTATAGGCGTGGCTTGAGGAGCAGAAGATGGAGGAGGTATCCGAGGGATTTGGATTAAATTGCCCTGATGGGCAGCAGAGGGGCGAGATGAAGCACGTGCTGAAGTTCTGTGGTTGGAGATAATGGTGGAGATTACAGGGTTTGGGCAGCAGGGGGAGCTGGCGATGAGGACCGGTGATGGAGAGGTCCCTGAGGAGGAAGAGGGGCCATCAGAGGCCGGCGTGGTGACCTGTGCCGTCGGTGGTGTGGTGGGATAAGGAGGTGCGGTCAGTCAATGATGGGGAGCTGTGGAGACTGCATGGGAGATGTTCAATGAGAGAGCACGTGTCCCCTGGAAGCTGGGATGGAGACCGTCTCTGCTGAAGAAGGAAGCTCGATTCCAGAAAAGGTTGAAATTGTCAATAAAAACCAGGTTGTGTTCCGGACAGGCCGACTGCAGCCAGGTGTTGAGGGCCAGCAGCCGGCTGAAGCGACCAATGCCTCGGTGCAGCGTGGGGATGGGGCCAGAGATAAAAACGGACTTTCTGCTGTCTTTCAGTTCGTTAAAAAGACGCTTAAAATCCTGTTTTAAAACCTCCGACTGCTGCTTGCTGGTGTCGTTGCTTCCTACATGGACGATAACGTTCCTGATGTGCGGGTGATCCGTGAGGATCTGCGGGATGTGTTGCGCCACATCAGAGACGTGAGCCCCCGGCAGAGAGTGGGTCACGGCGTGCTTGGCCCTGATGTGCTTGATGACGGAGTCCCCAACGATCAGTGAGGTGGGACGCTGCTCCAAGGACCTGCGGGGAGGGGACGTCGTCGGGGTCACGGAGGAGACAGGTCCGCCAGCTGAGATGTTTTTGCCGGCTTGTCTCGGCTGGCGGGCGGCGCGTCTCGGCATGTCGCTTGGCCGAGGGACGGGGGACGGCTGAGACCTCCGGGGCCGCCGGTGTAAGGGGGAACTGCGGTGTGAGGCAGCTGGCAGCGGGGGGAAGTCCGCCTCATCCAGGACGGTGAACCGGTTTGAGAGCTCCAGGTCGCAGGGTGGCGCGGGCGGCGACTTCTTCCTGCCGCTGTGCCCGCGCGCAGCGGACCAGAGCCCGTGATTGACAGTGGAGCTATGGATCAATAGGTTGGGCGTGAATGTGGCCTTTACGGGCCGCCTTGGTTTTGCTCCCTGTCGGAGCCAGAGATCGTCGGCGCCTGGGGACACGACCGGGATGGTAGAATCCAGGTCTGGCCCGACGGCCGCGGCAGCGGCGTCGGCAGCGGCAGCGGCGCCAACTGTCACTCGTGAATCTAAGAACGATTCACTCTCTCGGATGTGGTAAAGAGTGCAAATGCGACCCTCCAGCTCAGCAATCGTCTGACTCAGATGGTGGCAGCGATCGCAGCCGGACGGAGAGGTGAGTGACGGCATCTTAGATGAGGACGTTTTTTTGGCGGCACTTCCTTGAATGTCGCAGGATCTTCGTTATTTTGCGGGATCTTTCCAGCTGATGCGGCGCATCGGAGAGGTTGTTAACAGGATTCAACAGACTACTGCATGATTTGCAAAAAGTCTTTTTTGGTGAGCAGCTGAGCAGCTCTCTATGGCGCCAAAGTTTGAAATTCGTAGAACGGAAATGACGTCACCATCACTCATCCAATCTAAACAAACAACTCCACTCCAATTGTAGGTCTGCGATGCAGTCAGCCCTTGCATCATGGTGGTCAGTGTGTGAATTGCAGATGTGCTTTCCCTCCTTTTCTTCATGTCTTCAGCATGCATTGCCCATGCCAGTAAGTCCTCCACAGTTGCAGTTCTCCAGGTTGGGTTGTGTTTCCTCACAAAATTGGTTGTCCCCTCTGCGAGGCCATCTAGAAAAGTGGCTCTTAGTAGGGATTGGAAAGGACTTCCCGGAGCAGGGTCTTCGTTCATGCCGCTGCTCTGCTTCATCACATTCTGGAGTCGGTCCAGGTACCTTTGGGCACTTTCTCCTTCTTCTTGCCGACTTTGCCTGACCTTTGTCAGGTCAGGGGGTTTTGTGTAAATGGTGATGGCTGTTGCCAGCATGGTGTTCAGTGAATTATTCAGCACATCCCCTGGTGGAATCGGTATGCCATTAGAAATGGGTTGGAAGGCACCCTGGAACCTGCCCACTCGGTGGCCAGCTGTAAGACGGACAACACTCAATGTTTCCGTACCGTTCAGATGATAGGACAACACTGTTTCTCTTACGGCTGCAGCCCACCTTTCAACATTTTCTTCGATTGGTGGAATAGAGGCACATGCTGCCCTTTTCTCATCTTCAGTCCAAGGCCTGTAGACTAAAAGTGTGGCTGGATATGGCATATTGTCAGCATCAACCGTTCCATAAGCAGGGTTTGCTACTGCAATCATAGGATATGTTTCCGTTTCAGGCAGGGGTGGGTAGAGTTGTGTGTGTGTGTATGCCTCTGTCTGTTTTTTCTTTGTCTGCATTCTTGTGTGTCCCGCTATGGGAGTGATTTTTGAGGTTCCTCCGCTTGCTCCTGGTCCAATCGCGTCCTCCTCTTCGTCTATGGGGGTGTCTCTTGAGGCTCCTCCTCCGCTCGGTCGGGCTCCAATCACTTCCTTTTTTCCGTCATTTTCTCTTTGGTCGGCCGCTTGTTCACCTTTTCTCATTTTCACACCAGTCTCTTCATCGCTCTTCACTTTCAGTTGATAGACTTGCTTTGCCTTTTTTTCTTGTAGACTTTTGGCTCTCTTCACACTTTGCGCAATCCACACGTCAATGGCACGAAGTTGTTTTTCAATCTCTTCAGTCTTTTTTCCTTTCTTTACCAACTTCTTCCGTTTTTCCACTAAACAACGCTTCACTTCCTCCTTATTTCCTAAATCCTTCAGGGAAGGATGGAATTCATACTTTTTCACCCATGACTCCACCCATTTACATGCATTGGAGTCAAATCCGCCAATAAACTTTAAATCTGGATGATCCTGGATCTCTCTCCTCAATGATTGACCCATATTGTCAACTCCAAATCACCTCCACACAAGCACTATTCCAGGACCACGTCCCAAGCGAGCATATGATCCCAGGGCCGCGCCCTTATCAGCTTCACTCACCACCACACACACACACACCCCGCTGTTTTATTACTCCCAAGCAGTCCAACACAATATCTTTATACATTCATTCTGGTGCACCTCCATTCATGCTCAAACAATAAAAGCACGTTTTTGCAAATACGGTTTGATTTTTTAAAGACCGGTCCCTTAATTGATCTTTCCCAGACGTTTGATCCCTTTAATTATACCTAAAAACATTTAGTGTATTGAATTACTCCTAATAAGGCCTTGTAATTCCTTAAACGTCTGGATTATTTATTTGCATTGGAAGTGTGTGGACATAATCATAGTAAATATAATATTTATTCACTGATCCACTGGAAGTGTGTGGACATAATCCCAGCAAATACAATATTTATTTACCAATCCCTTAATTTACTCTACCCAGACGTTTGATCCCTTTATTTATACTAAAAACATTTAGTATGTTGAATTACTCCTAATAAGACCTTGTAATTCCTTAAACGTCTGGATCATTTATTTAGTAGCCATGGACTTACATATGGGCCTCTGCCCTTCCTGTTTGTGCACAGTCTCACAACACTTCCTGCTTTAATTTCACTTCCCTGTTTTTAAGTAAGTTGGAAAAAATGTTACGTATTAAATACCAGCAATACCTGTAGTCACCCGATGCAAGCCTGGTTCTTGGGACCCGTTGTCCGGGCGGGCAGCCGGCGCCGGAAGGGGGAGGCCCGTCCCCTTCAATGGGGAGACGCTGTATACAGATTTCGTGGTGTCCTCGGTCCAGCGGCGGTCGTCCGTCCAGATGTGGGTCCCGGGTTTCGGCACCAATTAATGTTGGGTCTAAAATGAATAAACCCAGAGAGGCCTTGCACCGAAGAGAGGAAACGAGGCAAAACTGTAGATTATTAGATTTATTAAGACAGCTGCAGCTGGGAGAGGCCAAGAGGCGCGAGTAGTTAGCTCACGCACGGCTCTAGAAACTCTCTCGTCTCTCCCAGGATTCACACAGTTTATAAATGGTGAACATGTCTGCACCGCACCCTGGGGGCGGTGTCATACTTCATGAAAAGTAAAATTAAGAAGGATAAATGGCATCAAAGGAACCCTGACCTAACTTCTGCTACTGATTGGTGAGTTAATGAGCACCAGTGAAGAATGTTTTGATAACTACAGGCTGCTGAGGAGTCAGGCATACACAATTAAAAATGATCTATGGTCATGACAGAGTCCTTTGTCTCTTTGAGGAGTGCAGATTCAAAGGCTTCATCTCTGCTCAGGCTGCAGATAAGAATGTGTACGTGCACCCAGACATGAAGACTCCAACCTTGGGCAGATAGCTCTTTGAAACAACACGAAGCGTTCCCTTCTTCAGTCAGAAGAAAAACCACTAGGGGGTTGAGCATTATTAGGATTATAAACAGGATGTTCTGAGAAATACACAAATATATTGAACAGTCTGTTAAGCAACTTCACAGTCGCTAAAAATACAATAATTTGTAAAAGATAAAAGTAAAGCTGATTCCATGAAATCAGATGCAACAAACCTTTTTTAAAAATGCAAATTGAAAGGACAGAAAGATTCCATGTATCCCTCATACATACAGACAGCCTCACATTGCTTATTGAAATACATACACAACAAGGCTAAACTGTAGTCCATTCACCAACTATAAAATAATAATAAATGTGTTTGTGGACACAATAAAGTAAATATTAGACAAAGACAACTCAAGAATAGCAGTGTTTTATTCACGAAGAAAATTGTTCAGAATACTGCAACATGGCAAATATCTACGCAATTGCTGCTGGGATTCCCCGGATTTCATCAATAAAATATTTCCACCGATGACAGCAGGGACTGGCCGGCAGCAGCTCCTGAGTCATCAGATGTTAACCAGCTGATTTCTGATGCTGCCAGTTTTATACATGACCACAAACAACTAATCATGCACCGAAAACCCCGTCTGATCATGTGCCTCCTTCTCTCTCCTCTAGGGGGGGGGGGGGGGGCTGCTTTATAAAAGACTCCACCATGCTTTGCCTATAAAAATAAAACATAAAATGGGAAAACTCACCTACCTGAAAGCTTAAAAGGACAAGTCCAGTCCCGTTTTATTTTTTACTATTTCATGCCAAGCTGTGACTGCCGCACTTTTTTTTTATTGCTATTATTTTAATGAAAAAACAAAAACAAACACAATTGAAATGGCAAGTTGGAGTACAAACATTACATTTGAATGAAAGTGGATTTTAATGCCTTTGTTTTTGTTGAATATTAACACAGGGTCACAACTTTGAAAGAAAGGTTGCCGAGTCTGTCGTCCAAATGTGACCTAAAATCTCCATCACTTCTACAAGATTTAAGTCAACTCAGGTCAGTTTTTCCCAGATTAAAATCAGTGCTTTGTATTATAAATAATTTCTTATTTATAATACAAAGCACTGATTTTAAGACCCTCAAATCTTAGACTATTGAGTCAACTTATCTAAAAATTGCCTTTTAGTTCAGTAGAATATTTATTTACATCACTCAAAAACAGTGATAAAAAACTGATCATGATATACTAATTTATTTATTTTAGCTCAATACATTTGATCAAGGCTTTTATTAAAGCAACCTTAGAGCAGAATTGCAAAATAAGTGACTTCTCACAGATTGAATTGAATTGTTTCCACCCTAAAGTTAAAGCCACAGCAGGCCTCGCATCTGTTGGATGTACCCTTCAGTCTTTGACTTCCCCTCCCTTGGCTCAGAAGCCTCTGCAGCGTCCGGCTGCTGGCGATGCACGATGTCCTTGGCGATTCGCATGCTGGCCGCCTGTCCACCAGCCAAGTTGACTGCATGAGGTCCAACCTGTGCAGGGAACAAAGACGAGACACATCATCTGTAAAGTTTCTGTTGACGCTGTTGTTCAGGCCTATTTTTCTGCACCAACACCAGAGGACCAACCTGGAGGGCTGAGTACTGCCCCATCAGATAGAGCGGGCACTCCTCCGCCCACCGCAAGCTTTCCGATATGCAAGGCCAACCATCAATCACCTTAAGCAAATAACAAGCCAAAAAGATTTTCTTTGTTCAAGTGCACGCTTGTACTAAAGGTAAACAACAAATATTGACATGCCCAGCCCACCTGAATGGGAAACTCCTTCATCACCCCAGAAAGCAACGGGTCCTGTCTGACGTCCAGTTTGCAACCAGTGGCGAGCCAGATCATATCTCCTGTCCAGCGGTCCCCAGTGCTGAGGGACAGACTCCAGGCCTGTCTCCTGTAGCACCAGCTCGTGTCTCCCACCTGTAAAAAGGTTCAGGTTTCACATACTTCATGTTTCAGGCTTCCATCCTCTGTCATGAGATGATCTCACACAGCTTCATCTTGTTCTACTTCATCTGTCCACTACATCATCGACTGCGTGTCCTGCAGGATGCAAACCTCACAGAATGTCTTCACATCCACCCGCCCAGACAGGATGAACGGTTGGAGGTGGACGTAGGCTTCCGGGGTGACGGCCCCTCCTTTCCTCGCTTGATAAATCATAGCCAGTCGTTTGTGGAGACTCCGTTCGTTGTGGAACTGCCGTAGATAGGCTTGGCCATCCATCTTTATACCGTGCTCGGTGTGGGAGTAGCGACCCGCCAGGCCCTCCACGTCGCCCACGTCAAACTGCTTTAACTGGAGAAGAAATTATGACGACTCATCTCAGTCGCATCTTAAATAATTACTTAGTGTTGGCCTACAGGCAGCGTTACACTTTCACTCGACCTGCAGGTGATTCCTCATGACCCATGTCACCTGGCTGGCACCGTCCTGCAGCGCACCTGCAACCACGTGAGCGCTGGTGAGACCTCCACCTATGACCATTACTCTCTGCCCGGCCTCGCATACTGCACACACGTCAAAAAGAAGAAGTCTACAGAAGCATCAGGACCACAGGTGAAGACAAAGGATGAACGTATTTCACCCACAAGGCTTTGCTGCAATATTGTGATGTTGCATAAACCGCTGAAGAGACCTGACTCACCGTGAGCAGGATTGCTCTCTCGCTGTCTCTGATGAGCAGATGCCAGGTGGTGCATGAGGTTCACCGTGTGTTGCAAACGCCCCTCTGGATAGTTCTCTCCAATGTTTTTCACCCATGAAGGGATATTTGCCATCTGGGCCCGTGTAGGACCCGTTGCCATAACGATTTGAAGGGCTTTCAGGATCATGTCTTCTTGAAGTTTGACTTGAAAATATTTGACGCTTTTTCTTGATCCATCCCGCTTCCTTCCCATCCCCCTCAACATTTCCTGCTCCCTAATCTGATCCGTCTCTTCGTCCATCTCCTCCTGGTGCTCGATCACAGGAGTGATGCTCTCCACTGTTCCCTTCACCAGAAGTTTGTCCAGGTCGTATCTCTCCACCTGTATGTTCAAAGTCACGACTCAACAATTAAGACATTTACATTTCTCAGATATAGGTGCTCATGCCGCTTCAATCATAATGTTGGCATTATTCCCATCAGGACCAAACCATCAACACATCAGATCCAGAATATATTTTGCATGATAGTGCATATTGGACCGCTTTATGACTGTGATTTTTGGCGAGTGAATTGAATGCTTTTTGAAAAAACCTCCATTATAAGTAAATGGGAAAATCAGGATTGCTTTGTATCCAGACAGGTATCCGGATCGCTCTCAAAATTTAATGGGATCTAAGTTGGACCAATACGCATCTTCAGAATAAAAAAATCAAGATCCATTCAGCAGTTTTTTAGTAATCCTGCTAATAATCAGGTAGACAAAGGCCATCAAAAAACAGAACCACCTTGACGGAGATAATGGTTTGAAATATTCAAATGCTGAAACTCTAATTCCATGAAAGCATTTTTTTTTTCATTTTGCAATGTATCCGGTACAAGGTACAAATTCAATGGATTGACTTAAATAATGCATGATTGTATACAGCACAAAAACATGATTTCTATTATAAAAACAATAAACGTCTTTGTTTTTTTGAAAGCATACACTGAATTTTAATCAAGCTGGACTATGGGCATATTGAAAATTGCACTACATCACATCCTTTTTCAACAAGATTCGTCTTGTAATGTTTCACAGAAAGTGTCGACTTTCTTGGAACTGGGGATGTGGTTGATAAATATTTTTCAAAGTTCACAAGACAAAACAAAGATTTGTGCTTTTTTTAATGAATTCATTTTGATTTCAAGAACTATTTAGAAATAATACAAGGACAAGAATATGGTTTTATACAGCTGTAATTATTAGAAATTAAGATGCATATTTACATACAAGACAAGCAAACACTCTTTAAAGACATGCTTTGCCTTTTATTGTCGTGCCATGGTAGTATAATAATATTAGATATAGCATTCCCCACACACAATCACCCAAACCGACTCTGTCCGACCTGATCTTTGAAGAAATCCACACTCAGTTTGGTTCCTGGCAGACTGAGGGATAAACTCTTCTTTAATGTTGTTGTGATGTTGAGCCGTTTCTTTTCCTTCTTGCCGAGCCTCATGTCATTAAAAAATGCATTTTCATCCAGAATGCAAATCCGGTCTGGAAGGCTGTGGAGCTCCTCTGAACGCTCCTGCTTCAGACTAAACTCCAGCAGCGCTCTCTGTCAGGGTCATCACAGACATGTGCAGGTTTCTATCAGCTCCTTGCTCATTTCTGCTGCAGGGATAGCTATTGCTCTTCATACCTTATCGTGTGGATCTGTGTGCACCAGCGCGTGTGAGCGCAGATGAGGGATGTTCAGAGCTGTGAACTGACTCTCCCACAGTGCGGTCCACTCGCCATATGAATCTACAACTCTGAGGCTCAGCAATGGGCAGGAGGCCCTCTCTGATGTTGATAGTAGCTCCTCCAACAACGCCCCTGCAGAGAAGAGTCACAAGCAAATGAACAGAAAGGAGGTCAAAGCCTACATTGATTGCAGCACAACTCGAGCGAGCAGGTAATGTTGACAGAGAACCATCCATTGATTTTACATTTATTTTGGCAGTACCGTAAATTGAGGCAAGTCTGCTTACAGACATCCATATCAATGCCTACAG
Organism: Brachionichthys hirsutus; assembly: GCF_040956055.1. Lineage (NCBI taxonomy): Eukaryota > Metazoa > Chordata > Actinopteri > Lophiiformes > Brachionichthyidae > Brachionichthys > Brachionichthys hirsutus. The sequence continues at coordinate 51,516 of NW_027180498.1, forward strand.
TAATATTAAAGACTGACCAGGAAAAAAAAAAGTATTCCCAAAATATTTGGAAATACATAACCATAAGAATTGGAATAATAATGGACCAAATGAGATGCGAACCTATTTAACATTGAAACTTGTTAATTTAAATAATTTGATAAGAAATCTAATTTGGTACACTCAAAATGAGAACTTGCATGTGAAGGAAGTCAGAATTATTACCTCTGCCAGTAAACGCTTGGCTGGCTCTGTGTCTGTCAGCAGGATTACTCAAAACCTTTACAAGTGTTTATTTCTTTTTTTAATTTTAAACAGGTGGACCCAGAGAACATGATGATGGTTGTCTTGTTCCAGATTTGTTTTAAAGGATTCCTTTCCATTATGAGATGGAAACATTCACAAAACTTTTTGCTTCCAATAATGTTCACAACGATTTTAGCACTCCAGCCGCATAAGATCAACCACAGATCACTATGATCTCAAAGTAATATTCCAGATCTGGAGTTTCAGAATTGTAAAATTGATAAGGCTCATGAAAGGTTCACTACTATGTGAGGCAACTAATGGCAAGATAACATTACCAGATTGTACCTGAAACCATGCTGATTCAGGTGCAACATTCAACATATTGTATCTTCAAAGGTTACTAATGTCGAGCCTGAGAATAACTACAGCACATGTGACCTATCTTCTTACATGGAACGACATAACCAGGAAACAGAGCAGCCTTGATGAAGGTTTGCGCTCTCTGTGTTGCTGCTTATGTCGCCCGTGGCCTTCTGCATTTGGTAATTCAAGAATAAATTGCCACAACATCCAAGTCTCCCCAGATTTGGAATTTTCAAGGTGATTTTAAGACACTCGTCAGTTAATTTTATGACTTATCAGCCATCTAACTCCTTCTGTACCAGATGGTGCCCGCCTCTTCTTCTTGCTGTCGTAGCATTTCTTGCTGATTGTTTTCAGTCTTGGCTGGGGCTTTGGAGAGATGGAGCAGGGGCGGGAGAGGAGTTGGTCATGTCCAGGAATCGGGTTTGAAGGAGGGCCCAATAGTAAGCTGGCCAAGGTCAGCGCATGAGGGCCACCTCCTACTATTAACACATCCAATATCACCATCTTTCAGGAAGACAGAGACTGTTTATGAGTTGTTGGTTAGTGGAGAAATCGCCAAAGTCGGACACACACCTCATGCAGAGACTGGTGTTCAGTACCTGGTTTAGATGGTCGACCTCAGTCAGCCGCTGAGATGAGATGGAGGTGGAAACGTGGCTGTTTTCTCAGCTCCGGCGTCCGACAACATACCGTCATAGAACGGACATTTTGCAACAGCGGCATGAGTCTCTCATGTAATTCAAGCCTCTACACATTTAGCTGGAGTTACTGGCCCGGCAGAGAAAGCTGGAAATAGCTTCTGTGTATGTGTGTGTGTGAGGGGGTGCGTGCGCGCGAGTGTTCGCGTGCATGCGTACGTGCATGCGCAAGAGCGAGAGCAAGAGCTTGACCAATGACAGCATCACAACACAACACACTGGATTAGAGCGTTCTAATTTCCTGTCTTTATAATCAAGAACATTTATTTGAAATAATAATGATGTCATAAACACGCACCTTCTCTGCCATGTTCACACACTCTCACCTGCTACTAATACACACTTTAAGGGGGTTTGTGAGCAGACATGAGCAGACATGTCAGAAGGATTGTTCTTCACGTGTAGACAGATGGACGATGAGCACAGAGCGGATGAGAGAATCCAGCTCACCTGGGAGTTCAACACTAACACACAACACCCTGTGAGAATAGCACCAGCAACCCACTGGGAATCATCAACAGCTATGTGGGTGTGGGTCGCGAGGGGCTACTAAAGAGAAAGGTTATTTATATATATATATATATATATTGTCCTTGGGAAAGACACTTCACCCACATTGCCTGTGTGAATGTAGTGAGCGAGTGAATGTTGGTGGTGGTCGGGAGGGTCGACTCAGTCTGCCCCAGGGCAGCTTTGGGTACAACAGGAGTTCACCACCATCAAGTATGGAGTGAATGAATAATGCACAATGTAAAGCATCTTTGAGTGTCCAGAAGAGCGCTATATAAGACCAACGCTTTGTTATTATTATTTATAGTCCTAAGCAGGAGAAGGGAAAACTAGTTTTTTTTTTGGGATGTTATTGTAAGAAAAGCGGCAGGTTCCAAATAAGCATTTGCTTTAATCAACCCCCTTTTGGTTTATTAGCGTTGCAAAGCCTTTGAAATATTTTCCTTTGTCTCTCATTCATCTAGCCTCCTACTTTTTCCTCTAACATCATCATATGACTCATTCGTTTTATCTCCTTATAGTTTCCACAACTCTGTTCTCCTCTCCTCTCCTCCATTCCTCTGGCATCTTCTGCCCCTCTAGGATTGTATTAAACAACCCCGCTAAAAACTCTACAGCCACCTCTCCGAGACACGTCCACACCTCCACATGTATGTCATCCGGGCCAACTGCCTTCCAATTCTTCATCCTCTTCATTGCCTTTCTAACTTCAACCTCACTAATCTTTGTCACTTCCTGATACACAACGGGTGCCTCTACTACCCTTTTGTTCTCCTTCCTCATTCTTTAATTCCTCAAAATAATTGCATCTCATCTCCCTTTACTACGTGTCACACAGGTCATCATATGCCCTCTGTTTGGCCTTTGCCTTGCCTTGCATCTCATCTCCCTTTACTATGTGTTTGCTTATTTTGCACAGCTGTGGAAGGGTGGACTGACTGGAACGAGGCACACCTGTCCCACATCATCATTATATCGACTTCGGTCTAGCCTTTCCCAAAGTTCTGTACCTTGCCGGATTATGAACTCGCGTTTCACCAGCTACTCTGACTTTCTTGCTCCTGTGATTCGCTGTAAATTTCTGGGGGTTTTTTTCTTCTTGTTCTCGTCGTCCGTTAGCCTCCACCACTTTTTCCTCTGCTCAGCCTTAGTCCTCTTCATCTTCTTCACCACAGTTTAAGATAATAAAACTAAAAAGCCTATATCAATCAATCAAATCTTTATTTTTTTAATGGTCCAATTAAAAAACACACATAACATTTACAACATTTACAACGTTTACACAGTAAACACAGTAATCCTATAATAACATTAGGTACCAATGACACCAAATACCTGAGTTAAACTTCACAGCACTTAGGCTTGGCTGAGTCAGTGTTCTGATGATGTTATAGATATAGAATATAGTATATCTTCTATAGTAGCTATAGAAGAGGCTACAGAATAATTTGTTGTATTTATCATTTTGATAAAACAATATTAAAGATATACAGAACACAATAATACATAGCATACTTTCTATCATTGACACTCATTCATTCATGAACTCTGTCTCTGATTCTTTCCTCACCAGCTGCGTGTTTTTCTTTACTCCTATAAATAAACCAACCAGATTACAGTCATGATTTGTTATCAGTCAATCATATTGTTGCTGTTAAACTGTCACAGAAAAAGTAACATCCTTTCAGTAGTTCAGTATAGGCTCAACTGTCCTGCCTATGTTGGTAGTGTTGCAGAATAAAATGTCGGAAGGAGGAGGAGGCGGGGGGGTCATTGTGTTCACCAATCTGGTGGCATTAGTTACGCTGCTGCTCTTTACCTTTTATTGATTATCACATATTCTTCCATATTTGTTCTGTATGTTCTGTTTTTTCAAGCCACATTGTGCCTCCTTTCTATTTACTAGACGGACTTCCTCATCAGCACCTCTGAAAACAGTTTCCTGTCTATGACCCGTCACTTTTACTTCTCCTTCTGTTCATATAAACCAGAAGCAAAAATCTTTTGAGGGCATTTCAGAATTTGCTCTTTCACTGGTTCCAGCTGTAGTCTTCAGTATAATCGGCTAACAGATGTCCCACACCATGGAGCCAAAGGTGGGTGACCAAAACCGCTTTGTGTGTCATTAACTTTAATTATGAAGGTTTACTGACTCAAATTAAGATGACATTTATTTATTTCCTCATATCAGAATCAGAAGGGAGCTGTATTCATCGTCCACAAAGTCCAAGACGGAACGCACCAGTATGGAGTCGAAAATGTGCTGAAGTACGAAAAAGCAAGTGGACTAAATTCATTTGCCAGGTACACATCAGACACTTTCACTAACAGATGCTAATTATACATTTATTTCAATGAAGTGTGTAGAATATAAATGCAGGCACTTAGAAAATGTAATATTATCATACTATTAGAATAAAAACATTTAATTATGTACCACATTCAAACAAAAATATCACCTTCCAGTGTAGGTAATATAAAGTGTAAAATTAAACAAATCAACCAATAAAAATGTATATATAAACATGGTTAAAAAACAGGCTGCAATAGACACATAATTAAAATGTTTCGTAAAGTGTAAATATATACTATATATATATAATAACCATCTCGTGGTGGGTCCTGGAACGCAACTACAGTGAGAGGAGACTGTAAACATGTCTGATAGATGAAACAAGATACATGAGCCAAATAGCAACTGAGTTTCCCATATGAATGAAAAAACCTTATAAATTGTGTCTCTTCTATCTTTGAGTGGAGACAAACTGATGGCAATAAATGGCTTGGACCTGCAGAATATCATGCCTGAGGATTTGGCAAAAATGTTAACAATGGGAAGTCCAACACTGGTGAGTTCATGGAAATCACAGCGTCCCAACTGTTTCCAAGGTCCAGTATTATAGTCTTAACAATTTTGTGACCCTGATGTCCCCAAAAACACATCCTAGAGTTTCTTGCGTAAGACACCTCTTGGATCATGAATTGATCACCAAAAGGAAGCCTCTATGCCTCTCCTTTTCAGCCTTCCATCTAGAAATGCAAATTGAATTTGAATGTATAGAAACATGTTTATATTTAACGCTTAGGGACAGAGACTCAATGTCCAGTATAAACCCTAATGCTCTTCTCTTTCCCCACATCTTACCCATCCTTCCGGTCCTCAGACAGTGCACAAGGACAACCGGAAGGAGGAGCACATAGAGCAGTCCCCCCCAGCGGAGGACACGTTAGTTCCTGTCTCAAAGGAGTCCACACTGCTCTGTTTCAGTATGGAAATGATTAGGGAGGGCGACTTGAAAAAGAATGAATATGAGGTGGATGAGGAAGAGAGGCCGATTCTAGAGCAGGAAGTTTGCAAAGAAGATGAGGAGAAAGAGGACATGCCGGATCTCCTCATTGTTTCAATGACAAAAACCAGTATCTCCTTGGTGAGTGGGCGAGGCTGTGATGATGGCCCCTGTGAAGAATGTCGTGGGACAGAATGCAGCTTGAATGATGTTGTCTTGGTGACAGAATCCAGCACGCTGGTGGTTGGTGAGTGAGTTTGGTTTCTTTGTCGTAGCTTTACAACTTCACTTGGCTTAAGGTGGTACAGGTTTAACTATTAGATTGGTCGTTTAGTTTGTGGTTTTCCTCTCCATGCTGAATGCGATTAATGTGCTGCGTAGATGTTAGAGCCACTCTTCAAACTCATGTCCTCCTTTAATTCTATGATCTGCAGGTACTGATGAAGACTTAAGAGGTAGTCATTAGTTCTTGTGAAAAAGTATTTCTCCAAAGGTTTTTTTTAAAACAAATTATGCATATGAAAAAAAAAAAGATATGGACATGCGTTCTGGTTTTTTTTTTTCTTACATAGAGGATGTAGATTATGAAGTACATCCCTTCTACTTGACTGTTTCTTGTTTCACTGTTAGTTTCGAGAGGAAGTGGAAGCCTCAAGCTGGAGAAGTCGTCAGACTATGAAATCAAACAGGTGGCCTCTGATCTCTACCTCAGAGGTATTTGTTCGGAACGGTCCCTTTATGCGTCACCGAATCCAGGTGCGTTATTCAGACACACATTCTCAATGTAAATACCTGCAATATCAGAATGATCGCAGATAATCTTTCTCCTTTCATTCTACATTTTGCTCTCATTTGATTCTTTTGCACAGAAAAGATGACTATATACTTCTACAAATCAACCGGGGATAATTTCAGAGGACTGCCTGTTGTCCTCAACTTAAGCAAGACCAACTGCTTCCTAAGATGCTGCAAACAAGAACAGAGGGTTCTCCTAAAAGTGCAGGTGACACTGACGTACCATATCTTTAATGTTGGTGTGAATTAGTGTAAATCTGATTGAAAATGGTCGGGATTTTAAAATAATAATTTCACTGTGTTGCAATAAATATATGAATACATATATAGGTATTAACATAATATTAATATGGTGAAATTAATACATTCCGAGTAGTGTATGGTAAAGATAACCCGAGTCTGATAAGAACTCAAAATACTTGGCTTTACCCTGATCCGCCTCAAGTCAAATGCAGTAATGGACTCTGGGACTCTACTCAGACCGTTTAGAATTCTGTGGTCCTCAGCTTGTATGTGAGTTTATCAACTAAAAGTGATTGAGTGAATACTTCATGATATTGGATGAATGCAAAAACCAAGCCCGATCACACCATATTGGAGAAAATTACATCTGACCACTTTTCGAGACATAAGCGAGCAAAAACACTGGTGAAAACATAACCTCTATTTTTTGCTGGTGTGAGCTAAATGCTAACATGATTGAAGTAACATTGAATGCATTTATTCCCACCACAAACAAAATTGTCATTTAAAAAAAACCTAAATATGTTATGATAGGAAACGGCTGTGTTTCAGTAGTCCTATAATAAATCCACCGATTGATGTGAAAGCTCGACATCCAGCTTTAAAGTGGGTGAATATTCACTTGTGTTTTCAGTCATGCGAGAAGGAGAGGCTAAAACATATCTCAAAGAGCGACGAGAGCACCCTCGCTTTCGTCTTTTACATGAAGTCGGATCGTTCGAAACAGCGGACGTTCGAGTCAGCGGTGAATCCTGGCTGGTTCATCCATATCATCAACACAGACTTCGTGGAGGTGGCACGCTTAGATGGAGGGACGGAGGAGCAATCACTTCTCTTCATCATCCAGAATTGAGGAAGACGCCTCCGACAGAAGTATGTCCAGTTCTCTGTCAAGTCAATTTAACCTTAAAGAAATGAGACTCTGCAGTTGCAGAAGAGTGTAGCTATGTATCATACATCTATGTATAATAAAATATGTGTTCATGTATGTAATCCTAATTTATGGGACAACAATTCTGGTGTTGTTCAAAATGGTCCAAACTGTTTCTTCTGCTGTTATTAAAATTGTGTAAAATAGGGTGAGAGTAAAACAACTGTTAATTGTGACACTTTCTTAGTTCAGCAGGTTACGATTCCTTCTCAGAAAGACAACATGAAGTTTGATTGATAGAATATTTACATATTAGGTTTGAGCTCTTATATTTCACATGTTCACTGTAAGACTTGGTGTGTGAGTTCAGATCAATGAAAAGGATTTCCTTAAATTATTTGAATTTATTAGCTCAAGTAATTTAAACATAAGTAAAAGGATTTCAGTAGAAATAGGTCAGCTGCTTACTATTGTGTTATCTCGGTTAAAATTATTTACCAGTTCTATAAACTTGAATTTAAAACTATAACACAAACAACCAATCACATTTCAAATGGATCTTCAGTCACCCATTCATCAAAAAAAGGGAGGACATAAACAAATCCACAGAGGACTCTATATAAAGCACAAAATCAAATCAAATGATACACTGTTAGGTTTTAATATTCAATATAGAACCAGTAAAATGAAATAAAATACAACACTTATGTGCTTTAGACTTTACTCTTTTAATTAACTTTTACTTTATATATTTACTTATACTGAATTTATATACTTAGGTAGAACTTAAAGTCCTAAAATCAAATTAAGAGCAGGTCAGTGCATGTAATGTTCCAGTATGTATGTATCTTTCAGCTATTTAAATATCAAAAATGCAAAATTGCACTCTGTAAATAAATTCATATTGTAACATTTACAATTAATAACAATGATTTTTTCCCCAAGGGAATTTATAATACAATAGTCTTTAAAGGTAAGACAAAAACCCTTGACAAATCACATACACATACATTAAAATTATGTTCATGTTTGATTGAACATTAACAGTGTGGATCCAGCTTTACTTTTCATAGGCCTTGAGACACCATCCAGTTGGTCGCCAGTGACAGCGGTGGATTCAGAATCCAGTTTGTTCACCGTCATGGTCCTCAAAGGCTTTGTTAGATTGTCCATCAATGCTTTCATCATAGGGATTCACCAAACCCGTACCTGCAGATTTCCTGAAAACACAAATGAAACATGACAGGTCTCACAATTTTAAACGTCCAACATGTGGAAAGTGGCTTTCTGTCTCAGGACTCACTTTTTGCGGTCTCTGACTCCAGAAACTACGAGATAGATACCCACTAGCAGCACGATTCCCATAACCACCCCGAACAGCACGAGCCACACCTCGACTGGCTGCTGCACAGGAGCGGCCAGTGTTGGTATGATATCCTCGAACTCCAGCGTGCTATCACTCAAATGGAAGGCCGCATTGATTCGACTTCGAGATAACCTGAAATCAATATTAAAACAGTTATTGAGCTGGAAGAAGTCTTTCTGAAAAGCATCCAAACATTAGAAATGATAAATACAGATAGAGTCAGTCTACAGATGTGGCAGCACATCTGTGGCTTGAGTTAAACATGTCTGCCATGTCGGAAGACTAACATGAGAATTAGCACTAATGCTGACAATGTTTTTTGTTTTGTTTTTACAGGCAGTTAATAATTGACTAAAACACTGAACTCATTGAAGTCATCCTTTGTGATGGGGAAATGTTGAGAGATAAAGTTAGAGGAAGTTGCCACAAGGACAATTTATCTGCACTGAAATTCACTGTTCAAACAAAATGAATGTAACACTTAATCACACCAAGTCAGATGAACTTCAGGAAGAGTTAAGAGTTACCAGACTAAGATAGCATCTGGCCGTTACTTATTTTCATTTGTACTGACAATTATTTGGCAGTTCACACATTTAGAAGATCTGCAACAGGCCAGCATGTCCCCAAATAAGGTTGGCCATGAGCTGTGGTCATTGCTCATGGGACAGTTTTCACAAGTTCTTTACAATTTTAGGCAAAAATGGTTTCATGAATTGCCACATCTCACACCATTTCAGATCAAGCAACACATTCTGATGTATGTCAGGGTGTGCGCTTACAATGTTATCGATTTAGTAGCACATCGGTAAAGGATTAGGAGTGGCAATGAGCTTTCTGGGTAGGAAGTCTGCAGTTAAAGCACCAGGGTAAAGCATGTATGTCGACTTCCATTATTCAAAACGCTCGTATTCTGAATGACTCCAGAGACTCACTCTATGGCAGCCTTTACATCATCCTTTGGAACATATTTAGAGGGAGTTGTTGGGTCAGTGACCAAAATGTTGAAGGAGATTCTAGGAGTCACATTACTAATGATGACGTTCTCTGTTCTATAAGTGCAAACAAAGACAGCATTCAAGTAAATGTTAAGACGTAGATAGCCAGAAGATAGCAAAGCTTAAAGCGTCTTCACATCTTTGTGAGGCAGACGATACTGACTTGAAAAGGAGGGTCTTGTTCGTTTGGCTGTAGTATTGTCTCAAAGCGTATGCAATGTTGGCCTGGAACAGGTACATCTCGTTGTCGTTCCAGGGATACTGACACATATTTTGATGGATTATTATGGGAAATGGCAGATGATAGAACACTTCAAATGTGCAACATTGATTTAATATTGGAAACCTTGCATCAGTAATAGCCATAATGATGGATAGTACTCACAGCGTTCTCACCCATGGCTGCACGTAAACTTATCCTCACTCTAATGGCATTACCTGAATCTGTAAAAAATATAAAAAATCACAAATCACAAATTTCATTTATTTATTTACCAGTATACCTTTCTGTTACATACACTTCTCAGGTAGCACATCAAATATTAGGCTGATCTGGAACAACTGGTATTTGTTTATGGATAGCATCTGTTATTGTGGCCAAATACACAAAAAACAGCATAGACATCAATAAATATTTGTGGGGCCACTACAGTAAATGTATAAATTAGAATATTTGTCTTGTTTTCTCTTTTGGAAATTTACTTCCTGCTAAATTGAAGTGGCTTTACGTTGACTGTACTTTCTATGAAGACACCAGTGACTTCATTCAGCACTTGTTCTACTTCCTCAAGCCTCCTTCAGGGACTTTTTGACTTTGTAATTAAATGTCACACTATGGCAAAAAGCACTAGGGCAGCTTTTCTTTTTTTTACATCCATCAGAAAGTGTTCAACATGAAGGCAAATAAGCATATTAATGCACTGAATTACAAAGCATTAAAACAATTACTTTCATGGTAAGTACATACTTTAGTGCCTGTATGTCTCATACTCACATGGATTTATGTCTGTCCTCCACTCTACAATCCTGTTGTGTTTCCTGTTGTCTGCAATCAGCCACTCGTGGAGTTTATTAAAGTAGTCTAACAGGGGGCGGGCGTCCATCTTAACATCACCAGATATATTTTGTAAAGCCCTGGTCCAGGACTGGGACCTTCCCATCGCTAGCATATTCCTGATAGAGAAAAAAGATGATGATGTATTACTGTATCAGTTCTACATGAATACTGCAGTAAGCCATCCTTACCTCAGCTTGGTACCTGCTGCTGTAGAATTAGTAATGTCACAGGTAAACAAGTCACCCTTATGGCCGGCTTCATCACAGAGCACCTTCTGGAACTGGAACTGGTAGATGGTTCTAGTGAAGTACCTGCATTAAGAGACAAGACAAGAACAAACACACCAGATTTAGTTTTTATAGCTGAATTGTGTTCAACCCAACTCTTGTTTTTCTATCATTAATCATTATTTTGAATCTCTGACAATTTCCATACTCTGACCCTCCATCAGGAAGAGGGATTCTTGTTTGCAGCCAACATGAACAAATCTAAAATATATTTGAAGCATGTCTTTTCATCTGCTGTATGTCAGTCAGAAGACATGGCTTTCAGTATCACGTGTTGTTCATGCTCTGCCCTCCAGCTTTGGTTGGTTGGGCAAAGTATTTGGTGATGTATGTGGATGTCATGAATAAGTAGAATTAAACTTCTTGCTGTGAGGCAACAGCGCTACCTACAGCGCTATATTGACCATAAACTAAAATATATTGGACTGACTAAATCATATGTTAAGAGCAGATCAAGTTTCTATTTTACTCGAGTTAAAAAGCTTTGCTTTAATGTTAAAGTGCAGTTGTACAGTGGGGGGGGGGGGGGGGGGGGGGCTTACCTGATGAAAGAATAGTCCCCAGAAACATGGAACAGAGCAGGTGGGTCACAGTATGTCTCATCTCTTGGCACTGGTTCCACCACCCCGACCAGCTCCCTCCTGTTATGACAACAGTCAGCACTAGTGGACGCTGTCACGCATCATGCAAAGTCTGCAAGTCTGCATGTGATGACTGTGATACGAGGTTTTTGCGCAAGTTGTATGTGAATTACTAAATGCTACAAAAACAAATACGTGGATGAGTAACATATTCTACATCAATGTCTCAGGGCTTACTTCATCTCCCACCAGCTCTCCATCCATTTATCCTTGGTAATGTTCCCTGCAAACACCTGCCACCTCCATTTCTCCAGCATGTAGGTGAAGGGCAGTGTTGCTACAATGGTGAGTGCTTGTTTCAGAAGGAAGTTGATCTCTGTATCTGCAAGACAATTATTTTATTTTTTTAATTAATGAATATACATATATACACATATAAACACACAATACACAAAGTCATATTTTTTTGGACACCTTTGGTCTAGGCTTAACCAGGTCATCCATACCATTATCAGAAGTAAAGTTAGCAGGCAGGAGGTTCAGGTTCTTCAGATGTTCAGGAGTTGCAGCAGAGAGGGACATGATTTCTCCCACGGCCTCATGAAAGCCCTCATTGGCTCCGTCTCTCAGGAGGTAGGGCAGGTTACAGTAAGCCATTTGGTACTGGGTGTGTCCCATCTCATGGTGCACTGTGAGGAAGTCATCCATGTTGATCTTGGTGCACATTTTGATTCTGAGGACATTGAGGGAGAAGAGTTGCTGTCAGCAGTTTTATTGTGTGACAAAAAACACATCGCATAATCTTAAACACCAATAAAAGTGCAATTATATCTTTATAACAAGCCAATGATTGGTTACAACTGAGGAAACAGGTCAAATAGTATCGTATCAAACAAGATACTTTATCCAGTCATGCGAGAATCGCTGATATTTTGTAAGGACAGTGTTCAGAAGTCAAACTTTTAAACACTCAAAACAGTCAATTTTAGATCAAATGGATTAATATTTGACTTTGATTATCTTTATCAGCAGGAAATAATGTATCTATGATTAATCTTAATGTTCCAACAAGACATATTTATGACATGCCATAATGTTGTATACTGATCAACAGATCTGTTACTTGTCTCAGGACAGTACAAAAGTCCATATGCAAAATCATCATGAAATAATGGCAAGACTTTTATGTCCAAAAAGTCCTACAATATATAATTTTTTTAAACTTTAAGAGAGACAATATAGTACATATTTGTAATCAAAAATATGCATGTTTGGAACATTGGGTAAGGTTGGCCAACGCAGTCTAAATTTAAATCTGTAATGACAATAATAGTGCTTCTTCCTCAGTGAGTCACATTAACCCATACAAAGTTTTCTTTCTTCAAATTGTCTTATGGCATGAGAATTTCATTACTATATTTATAATATTTACATTACATTAAAATATGTATAATATGCAAATATGTGTATTTATCCCACCTGAAGTCCTCTCTGTTGCCCATGTCCCAGGCTGTGGGGTGACAGACCACCTTTGTTCCGTCCTTAGGCTTCAGAATCATGGAGTTATTCCAGAAATTTGGCAACATCTCATATAGACCCACAGACACGAAAAACTTCTCCGCTTCCTTGAACATTCGCTCCTCATCCCAACCCTGAAATACAAGTTGGCATTTAAGATGGTATGAGTGTGTAATATACTAGTGGAAAAAATAATTCCACTTGGGATTAATAAAGTACACACACACACACACACATATATAATATAATAAATTATAATGTACCATCTCCACCATAGTTTCGCTGACATCGATATATTTATTAGGGTAGGGGGCTGTCAGAGGATATAGATAGGTCCAGAATCTTCCCCACATGTCACCTGACAGAGATTAAAAATAAATAAAAAAGGTCATCAGTACCTTAAGCAGACACTGGGATATTGTCTGTGTAGCAGCGCTTCATCGTCAGATGTACTTGGGTGTGTGTGTGTCTTTGCGTTCATGCATGTGTGTGTCCATGTGTATTTGTATTTCTATGTCAAATGTTATATTTGTAATATGTGTATTATAACAACAGAACTAATAACATTTTATTTACCGTACGAGTTGTATTTATTAGTGTTGCTGATAGTGATACAATGTGACCAGCAGATGGAGGCATACTCATGTTCACAGACAAGGAATTCTTTGGCATAAATCTGGAGGTACTGAGTACTGGTAATTGATTACCAATCAAGTATTCTCATTTATAAATATTAGTACCTGTTTTGAGGGTTCATACTTAATGATTTCTTTTACATCCTTTCTTTTTTAATTATATCAGCAGTAATTTCTGCTTTTTTCATGCACTTGTTCTTTTGGTAACTTATAGACCTTTAAGTTTTATATTTATCTTATTATGTGTCTGAAAATAGGAGAGTGCAGCAAGTCTTTGCTGTACAATGCAACTGTGTCTCTGTGCAAGATAATACGTCTTTGAATCTTGAATCTCTAAAAAATATGGAAGTCAATGATGAGGTGTTCACTCACATGAGTCAAAAGACACCAGAGCAGAAAATGAATTGTGTGGAATGTTGAATGAGGGTGATGATTCTACTTCGATTCCTCAATTGATTATCAGTTCTGATCAAAAACTTACCCAGAAGGTGGGCTGGTATAGGGCCCTCTGGATCAATGTGTCCTGGGTAGACCTCTATGAGCCTGGATCTGACATAGGCATGCAGCTCTCTGTATAAAGGCAGGATCTATGAACAGAGCAGAAATGAATGGTGTTAATAAGTATGGTAACTAATGAGATATAAAGACACATGAGGGTCAAACGATTATTGGGCGTACTTCATAATAAATAGACTGGACATCCTCCATCAACCTATCTCGGGTGTACTTGTACTCTGGGTCTTCTTCTATGGTTTCATAGTTAAACCTCCAGTAATCACCATAGTCTTCAAAACCTGTAAGCATGTGTCAGAAACGGATGGAGTTATCTTCATCCATCAGCGAACACCCAGTTTCCTTACAGAATCAACATGAGTGTTAAAACTCATCAGCCTGGCTGTAGTTTTGTCTCTTTGGCATTCACGCATTAAGCATATTAGACATCTTCAGTAGTCTACATCAAATATCCAGTTCTCTTTTTCACCATTGAGTTTGGCAGCTTCATTCTTCAGGTCCACATAGTCTTCATACAGAGGTCTCATCCTCTTTCCCACCTCTCTCCTCCAGCCCTCCCACACATGCAGCCGCTCAGAGTAATTTCTGCTGTGAGCCATTACATGTTCGAGACCTGAAAAGAGAAGGTCATTATCAAATGGATGGAAAAGTGAAATTCTGCCTCAAAACATATATGATAGAGCAGCAGTAGCTATATTTGCTCAACTGCGTATGTATTATCTCACAATATATTTGTATTTACTGGTAACCGTTATGGTTGGACATGCCACCTTTGCCATTTTTTGCCCTAATTGGTTATCCCTGTTTCTTCCTGGCAGCATGCACAGCTGAGGGCAGTTTGGCTCCTCTCCACCACAAGACAGCTGACACTCATCTCAGCTGAATTTAACCAGCGCTCTATGAACAGCCTCTGTCAGCGCACGCTTTTGTCCTCGCCTGGGAAACTTTGCTGTTCTCTCCTCCTGTGTTCTGGGGGTGACCATTTGCCCTCTTCTGTTCAAGCTCTCAAGCCCTTTCGTTTAAGCGTTTGCTGCTTTAGGAAGTTTTAACCCTGAGTGCTTCTGTTGGACTTCATATCTTATACCTCTTTTTTTTTGTTGGCTGTGTATTTTTGCTTCTGTGCTTTTCGTTTGGAATGCCATCCGGTTAAGTTACTGTTTTTCCTGCACGTTTCGAAGTGTTTTTGGTTTTGGTACAAATTTTGAATAATAAAGACTGTATTATGTGATTTTTAGTCTCTTCGTCTTGGGATCTAGCAGCTACACAACCATCACATTAACAGCATTTTCATTTCAGAGGGAACTATTCTACTTCTTACTCACCTATCACAGAGATGTAAGTGACTAACTATGCAACTAAGTTAAACTTTTTAAAAATAACTTACACAAATATATAAAGATATTACATTTTAGCTCTGCTTAGATAACATTCTGTAACTTCTTATGCATTAATATGCCTTATATTATACTGTTTATATGTACTGGGTAAGTAAAACATTATGAAGGAAACCAAACCGAATACGAGAAAAGCACTCTGAGAGCACAGACCTCCACCGAGCAGCTCATTCCCCTCATAATTAGATTTACACCGTCCACATGGATCTGGATCACCATCAAAATGTTTGAAATTGTTCTTGGTATCTTTATACACCAACCATGAAAAGTAAAAGTGAATCGTTGTTGCTGTGTATTTTTAACTGATTTTTGAATCAGTAAAATGTAATATTATTTTCTGACCTTTGAAGCTCCATTGACTGCAATGTTAAAAAAAAAAACGTTTTCAGTGATTCATAGTCCAGGATCTCTTCTGGATCATCACGAAAATTTAATCAACTTTTCCTGGTAAGATCCCAACATTTCCCAAAAACGTCATCAAGTTATCTTGCTAACAGACAAACAAACAGATAGACAGACAGACAAATCAAATAAAAAAAATGACATATTTTTTATATTTAAGTTACGATTTCAAACTAGCACTCTCCCACAGCTAAATGAGAGTGGTGTGGAAACATATCAGTTAACAAAACGCAGACCATAAAAAGTAAGCACAGTAAATGTTTAAAAAATATGTCCTGTACCTAATATTACGACAGAATACGAAATTATTAGATTATAATTCTGATGCAACAATGTGCAAGAATCATTTTACTGCTGTCGCTGGTCAAGGTGCCGCTGACTACTTAATCGCTTCATGTGGAGATGGGTACTGAATCATCAAGTGTAAAAAAGAAAAGGAAAAGGAAACCAAAGTGGTGCCACAGAAATCTATTTTTCTTTTTCAATTTGCATTTTGTTTGCTTACTCGCATTTTTGTTTAAATCATTTTCTTTCTTTTTTTATTGCTTTTTTTGCTGTTTTGTGAAGGGAAAATTCAGTCAGTTTATTTGATGTACCCGGAGAAAGCCCACACGAACACAGGGATAACATTCAAACTCCACACAGCGCTACACACTACGCCACCATGCCGACCTATTTCAAATGTATACATTTAATAAAACTACTGAAAGTTTGCGTATTTAAAGCACTTTTTTTTATTGAATTTAATAACTGAATGTGTGCATTCCAGTTCAGGAAGTGTATTTAAAAGAGTATTTTTTTCCTTTTTTCAGTGACTGTGTTAATCATAAACATCTTTATCTGACCATTGCACCATTACTGCTCCTCTTTTAATAGAGTGTTGGCCTACCTGGCTCCAAAGTCTGGCAGTTAAGGGGCTCGTCGATGAGACACACTGTGGCTGTGCTGTAGATTGTACTCATATCACTCGTGATCTTACTCAACTGCAAGTAGAGAAAAAGCAGAAAGTTGCAAAGCTTGGGTTCATGGGAGACAATTAAAATGAACATTACTATAGCAGAAGATGAATCTTATATATTAACGGTTTTTTTGTTTTTGTTTTCTTTCCAATATTAGAATTTGATATTTGAAGACAATTTAAAACAGAAATCAAAAAGAGAAAAAACTTTAATATGGCCTCACGTGTGCAAATTTTTCCGGGGACAGGACACTAGCACCTTTGTCTTGTAAGGTAATGAGCTGTAATTTAATTTCTGCATCTGTAATGTTGTCGAGAGGGAATTTCTGGGCGTCGTCCGACTTTTGAGCATAGAAATCAGACCAAATGTTCCCTTCCTCTGCCTGGATAGAATGAAAACACACATGTCAAACAATGTAAATGAGTTACTTGTGTTTATGTGAGCACCAGCCAGTCTAAGAAGACTACATGATCTGCATTTTAAAGGTTTCTGAAGGCTTACCAGTTTGTCTGAGTTCTCCTTTGTGATGTTGGTGTTGTATTCCCATGATGCCAGCGAGTACCTGTAGATTTGTGGCGTGACCTCCTCGTCAAACCTGTCCAGGAACACTTTTGCCTCCCTCTCCACATCCGTCTCAGCACAAACAATGCAGGACACAGCTAGCAGCATTACAAGAATCCGACCAGACATCCTGGCTGCTTCTGCTTCATCCACACGCCAACTAACACCAGGAAGGACAGATGTCGTACTCTATTATAAAGTATCGATAACCTTCGCTGCTGCCTTGGCCTTTGGACAGCAGAGCCATAACAGGGTGTATCTGAGCTGTCATTTACAGGTAGGACGTTTTAGAGGATCAGTGAACGTCACATGGCTGTTCACAAGGGGAAAGTCTGTTTTACACTTTCACTCACTCAAGATGCATTGTCAGTCAGATTGCCCTTTTTGGAAGGTATACGTATATTTAACATTCAACTCGAACTCTTTAGGTGTAAAATTCAAAGCCTGCTGACAGTCGTGGCATAATCACGATGCCAGATGAACGTCATGGTTTTTCTCTTGGCCACTATAAAATGTGCTGCCAGAGAGATTTTGTGTTTTGGAGGGAATGTGTATTTGGCATTCTGACTGCAAGAATGCTTACCAGCGCTGATGCCTTTGGCGAGGTGTCCTCCTCATGGATGAATGTTTGCACTAGACTGGACAGTTGGTAGGCATGGCGTGTATGGACTAAGCTACAGAGGATAAATGTAGAGACATATTAATAACACCAAATATACAAAAACAAAAACAGCACGTTTGGGATTCTCTAAATCCACATTGACAGTTTTACTATTGAGGTTTTTCTCCACCCGTTTTGATTGGCATCATGTCTTTTGCCAAGTAAATGGTGACTGCTTCGGTGATGTCTTTCCAGTGTTTGCTTTTGTTGTCATACATCTAGTCAAACACACGGCGATGTCCTTTTGAACCATGTGTGCTTTGTTTTGGCTGTGGCTAGCATGAGCCGCTGAGTTCTCCTCTCGGGACATTTACACACACCTCGTACTGGAACAGGTGTTGCTCTCTGAGGTGGTGACATAAATTCAATGTATTTTCCCCCTTTTTTGTGGATTGACTTTTCATCTGAACTTCTTGCCTTGTTGTCAGAATCACACTCACATGCACATGCAAGTCTGAAATGTGTATACCCTTTTGATAATTGTACCGGTATTGTTAAGGCGTGCAGGAGTGCAAAAAGAATGAAGGTTTCACTCGTGTTCTCTTTAGCCTCTCGTGGGCATTTTTATTGAGCTACTTCTCAGGTTGTGCAGCGGAACGGCAGCTTGACCATGAACACCAGTAGACAGCAGGAATAAAAGCGACATCATACATCCTGTAGGCTTCTACAAAATAAAAGCCTACTTTTACACAGAGAATAAGAGCGCTATAAAACAAATGCTTAACAGGTATTATCGTGATAAAACTAATAAAATATGAATAGGCTAGTCTGCCAAGATGGCAGGTGATGGTCACAATCACAATAAAACTAAAATTGCATAGAACTCTAACAGTGACTGACGGTATGTACGTTGTCAATGTTGAGCACAAATGCAGACAAGTTATAGAAGAAAAAAAAAACAGGTATTATCGTGAACGATACGACATGGCACACCCCTAACCCGAACAGATTTGTCTGAAAACCTGAGGTTTCCTTTCAGAATCAAAATTTTCTTTGAGATATTAAACTCCAAAATACTCCCAAATCCTGAGGCCCATAGATTGCGAATAAGATTTGTTCATTTATAGACACACACACACAGATACCCCCCCCCCACACACACACACACAAACACACAAAAAAGTCACTTTCTTTAAAAAAGTCATTAAAGATCATAACACTTGAATGACTACACCCCAATAAAAGTCTGAGGCGCAAAGCTAAATTTTAGACTTCAAATTGACAAGAGTTCAACCACAGGTGAGTCTAATTATTCATTAAACAGGTGTACAGCAGGCAATTGTCTATAATCTGAACCACATCGAACACCTATACAGTCTCATCATCACTAGCTGATCTCAACGATAAAGAAGAAGGTTAAAAGTATCAAGTTATTGAAAAACATTAACAATTTCACTAATCAAACAAAAACAATATTGTCGTTCACGGCAACATCCGTTTCTTGGTGTAAGCCATCACTTTGCAGTTTGCCGCTCCCTGGGATTCAGACAGGAACGTTTCATTCAGAGTGAGGCATGTGAGAGCTTCCTGTCAGCCTGCGCTGCCTCCGATTTGCTGCAACAGCAAGTTTATTGCAGACATGCCTACACAGACTGAGCCCAGAGGCTACAGGCTAATCACTGTGAACGAAACACACAACAGTCAGGCTCATCATCCTGGAAATTTGAGTTGTGGGGGGGGGGGGAACAATCTGTTCACCGGACATTGTTCTGCTAAAGTCCTATGAGACAATTTAGCTCGGATGCAGCAAACTACCTAACATTAATGTATCACATTGGGTTGCTTTTTATACTTACGCTATATGTTAGACAGGAGAGAAGGAAATAAATATCTGACTGTGATCTATAGCTTGAGCTGCTTCCTACCTCTTGGTATATGTAAGAAGGTGGGATCCATTGAAAAAGAAAAACATAAATGTTTTGTGTCTTTCAAAGTTTCTTCATATCAAATAAAATAAATAGATCAGTTTTGTTCTCCACAAGGTTATTTTTCTTAAAGTCCCCAATTAAAGATTTCAAAGAGATGTCAGTACCTGACATATATATATATTAGATTTTTTTTCTGAAGGTTGTCATTACTGTACTTGTAGTGGTTCAAAATCATGTTTGTTTGTTTGTTTGTTTGTTTTTATAAATCACAGTCATAAAACAATAAGAGTGACAAAGGCCAATAACAAATAGTGCCGTTGTTTCAAGTGCTGGCAACTCATGTAATTACTGAAATAGAAAGCTAATCATCCTGATTATATAGTGACAAGCCAAACCTGACAGATTGTTAAATTAAACTCGTAATTCATTACATTTTCAGGTTAAAGTTGAGCAAATGATCCCCTGTCATCTATTGTGTGCCGGTCAGGCCGTTTATCTGTCACGGCCTGCCCAACAAGCGACAAACTTTTAGGTCGATTTTGGGGTCTATTCTCTTCAACATCTCCCAGTCCTCCCAGTCCTCCCAGTCCTCTCGCATCCTCTCAACCTGCTCACAGTTCAGGCCACAGAGGCAGAGCTGCATCAACCAAGAAAGCCACAATAGACAGGGAGAGTAAAGACAGATCTAAAAATAAAAGCTGAAAGCGCACGGAAACACGAATTAGACACAGAGATAGCCAATTTCAAGATGGTCTGTATGTACTTGTTTTATTTTGTGAAATTATTGGAGCATTTCTAGCGATTTTGATCATTTCTTTGCCGTTATTATTATGAAGAACCAAATACAAAAACCCAGATGTCGACTTCTTATTTTGAAATCTCTGAGCAGCGTTTCCCTTTCGCACCGGCTGGCGTGACGCTCCACGGAGGCAACCCATGATCGCAGACTCTCAACACGCATCCCTCACGCCACTGACCCGAGCGTCGCTGCGTCCTGCATGTGTGTGCGTGTGTGTGCGTGTGCGCGCGGGAGTGTGAGTGCGAGTGATCCCCAGAATGCCCAACAGAATGGAGGATCTCAAGGAGAAGCTGGGAACTTTGGATTGACGCCCGGGAATAACGCGCCGTCGGCCCGAACCTCGTCGGGGGTTCTCGTGGATTTATAGATTTGGATGTTGTCTGTTTTTTCTCTTTTTCTTCTAGGCAGACGGAATTTATACTTGGCTTACAACTCCTATTATTTCTGGCGTGTAAAATGCCATTCGCCAAAAGGACTGTGGAGCCGCAGCTTCTGTGCAGGCACCAGATCCCCAACGATGAAGGTCTGCTTTTCGAGGACCTGTGTGCCATCAGTAACGTGGTTCTGTCCCGGACCTTGCGACAGCTGTCCGACCTGGCCCGGCACGCCTGCTCCTTATTTCAGGAGCTGGAGAGCGACATCATCAGCACCAACAAGCGGGTCTGGGTCCTCCAGAGCAAAATAGGCCAGATACAGCAGACTGCCGGTGCCCTGGACCCCAAGAAGGAGGCAGTGCGTAAGTAAACCATAAAACCTCCACGCGCGCGCGCGCGCACCCTTCTCGCCTTAGGATTTAGACATGAATAAAGTCAGATGGATTCTTTCGCATGTGCGCGTTCATGCTTTGAAGCGGCGTCCCACCCCTCAATTGTAAATCTACCGTCTTTTTTTTTTTTTGGACGTTTGTCCATCCGGTAGCACCTCGATGCGTTTTTAGAGCACTGGATGATGTTCATTCAATTGGCGGTCCAGACTCGGAGGCGTGCGCGTGTGTCCGTCGACGAGGGCGTGTGCGTGTAGCGGAGGGGCGTGTGTGTGTGTGTGTTGCCGCTGCATTGGCTCAGCATCGCAGTCTGGTACTGCGGGTAGCGCACACCTGAAGCATGTTCAGGCGCATGTTTTTCGGGGACATCGTCGTGAAGCGTCGATCGCGCCAGAGCGCGAATAAACGAAGTTCGGGGTCGAGTATTCATTGAAAAAAAAAAAAAAAAGGCGCATTTATTTCAGACGCGTGTGCGTGTTCGCGTTTTCACGGGCAACTCCCCGTGCGCCAAAACCCACCCTACATGCAGCGGCACCAACACAGCATTAATAATGAACCCAGATGTCCATGACGCAGGGTCAATAATAACTGATCGGGATGAGATATCCAACGGGTGCGATGATTTCAGTGAACGAATCCTGAAAAAAAAAAAAGGAGAAGAAGAAACCAGGTTGAGCTGAATGCAGCCGCTCGTTTACAGACATTATTTATGTCCTCTGCAGTCCCTTCAGAATAAGGCTTTCGATTTTAGACGATACCCGATCAGCAATATTAGTCAAATTTCTGTGACTGTGGAATTCATCACTGCAGGTTATCATAATCTAGGACGATCAAAGAGCATTATGGAGCCTAAAGCTGTAGGCTTTATTATATTGAACACACACAAACACACAAACACAGGCTGGAGCATGAGTGAGGGAGAATGCCTTGCGTAGAACAGTGTCTGATGGCTGTGGATGGGTTCATGTGTTTGGAATGTTCAGGGACAGATGTTTACGTGTCAATGTTGAAGGACTCCAAAAGACAAAAGCACAGACAAAGAGTACTATCAAAGTACTCATTCTGTACTCTGTAAGCACGCCAACAAAGCTTAAGTCAGAAACCATCTCATCTCTTGTTCCCGCTGTGAACACTCTCAAATATTGATGTGTTGAGTTGATGCTTGATTCTGCAACCAGACATTGCATATTAGTTAAGCATCCATTGCTTTCCAAGCGTTTGTTCATATTTAACCCAAGAACAGCCAAAGACACACAATTTCCAGTTTAAAATGTTCCGTTTGGTGAGTTAAATCCAGTAGAAAGGGAAATTAGATTAAAAAAAAAAAACTATTGTATTTGTTTGATTGCTTGATTATTTGATTGACTAATTGATTCATTGATTCATTGATTGCTTTTCTAAGTAAAAATAATATATATGTATAGTACATATGTAGATTAACCCTAACCCTAAATGTTACACATGCAGTGTAACATTTATTTCCAACATGGTACATTGTAACAAATACATAATAAATGTACAATATTAAAAAACAGTCGACGTTAAGATACTTGAACCGCAACCCTTTTTTTAACAACAGTTTTGAATCATCTTTCTGACTAATGTGGGGAGTCTGTTCTCTGCACAGAGACCAGAATACAAATGAAGTCCTTCAAAAGGCTGTTTGGTGCTGCCACACATGAGGCAGAACTGGCTCTCATTTCTCTGATGACTTTTAAACATGACATTTAAGACAGTCTGGAGCAATACCATTAACAATGTTGTACATGTGACCAAGTTTATGACGCTCAACTCTGACCTCAGCAGGAATAAATAACCTATTCATGATCAATATGCAATATTTTGGGAAGCATTTAGCAAATACCTATACAGTACTTACAATATATTGTAAAAAGTATTTGTTCAACTATCTAAATCATTGAATTCAGGAATTCAGATCAGGCACCGAGGCAGCCAGTCTACTTCTAAAAACATTTGTGAAAGAAAGGGTTGCTGTGAGGAGCTCAGTGAATTCCAGTGTGGTACAGTCACACGGTGCCACCGGTGCAAGTCCAGCCGGGAAATTTCCTCCCTGCTAAGTATTCCACAATCAACGTAGTACTACAGCAAAGTGGAAGTGATTGGGAACAACAGCAACTCAGGCCACGTAAAATCACAGGAGAGGGTCAGCGAATCTCGCTTCTCTGTTTCATAATCTGATGTACGAGTATTGTCTGACTGCCGAGTGCTGGCTAAGGCTTGGCCCCTTAATGCCAATCAATGGGACTCATAATGCTTTAGACAAGACATTTTGGACAATTTCATCCTCCCAACTTTGTGGAGAGAGTTTGGAGACGGGCCCTTCCTGTTCCAACATGACTGCACATCATTGCATAAAGCAAGGTCCATATAGAAATGGATGAGCAAGATTGATGTCTTCTAACGCAAATAGATTCAGCGATAGTGAAACTGAAAATCAGGGTTAATTTAAATTCAAGTTTAGTTTATCACTTCAAAATAATTCTTAAGCAGCTGCTTTGTCCTGCTTATCCTACGTTTAGAGCAAAAAGCTCTACCTAAAGACAAATAGCGTCACCCAGACAGCGAGGTTCTCTGGCCCCCGTCCCATGGTGCACCAACAGGTGTGGCAGCTTGAAGCAAGGAAACGTAGAGAAGCAGCAAGCCGACTCACCGAGGCACAGCAGAATCAAAGTGGAAATCCTTTCCATAGCAGAGGCTTCTATTGTCTGAAAGGCGGCTGGAATCGATTGTTCCGTAAATGCCTGTTTCCGTCTGTTGTTATGAAACACTGAACCAGCGTCTGCATTGGCATCGAAACCTGATGGCGGTCCTTTCGAGATGCACCTATGGGTGTGCCCACCGCGCTGACGCTGTTGAAACAGACGAACCTTTCCTGTAAGACAGGTCTGGCAAGGACTTTTCACCTGAGCAACACACACACACACACACACACACACACACACACACACACAAGCGTGCACGCACACAGACAACAAAACAAAAATGTATCGCTTGGCCTTGGCTGAATTTTCTGAGGGAAAACACAGAATGTGTTTCTAACTTCTGAGTAATGAAAGCACCTTCTATCTCCACAATGAGTCATAGGAAGTGCCTTACTTTAACAATGAATATGTTTTAGAAATGATGCCGTTGCAGCTCCAACTCTAAATTAAAACATAGCAACATATGTGTGCATTTTTGTTTGCAGAAGTTCAAGTGATTCAAAGAACAGGAAGAGCGGCTCTAACGCCTTAATAAAACTGTCACGTTCATCTCTTCAACATTCACCCTATAATAAAGACTAACAATCAACACTGAATTGTTGCTGAAGGTTTTCTGAAAGAGAAAATTGCCTTATCACAGATTCAGATTTTGGCACAGTGGATAGTGCCGTTGCCTCACAGCAAGAAGGTTTCAGGTTCAACTCCGTCTTTGCATGTTCTCCCTGTGACTGTGTTGGTTCTCTCCGGCTTCTCCGGCTTCCTCCCGGCACTAAAAACATGCAACTTAGGTCCAGGTCGTTATTGCAAAAGATAATTAGTTCTCAATTAATTTAAAGGTTGAATAAAGATGAGTTGTTAATGTTCTCAAAATTTGAATGAAATAATAACAATATAAATGCAAGTATAAATCATGAGCAGCAGACAAAGTCAACAAATAAATCTTATCAATATGAATCTCCAAATCTGTAGGGTGCGACGTTAGACCACAAAAACAATCTCAGCATGTTTAAACATCAAATTGTCATCAGTGAGTCAAAATGTCATTGAAAAACGTTCTTTAAAGTCGTGCTAACCAATAAGATTATGTTATCTACTACATCACGGTTTATCAGTGTTTGTGGCCCATCACTGCAGATGCAATCAGATTGGCGTTCATTCATTCATTCATTCATATAACTTCTTGAAGACGATCAGTAATTCTCTCGTCTTCAGCCGCTCACCCGAATCTATTTGTTTTTGTTTGTGTAAACTCGACACAGCAGCAATAGCACCACCCATTGCATCGCATTGCCTCGCATTGCCTCTCCACCATAATTGTTACAATAAATGTGTCTGCCAAGGGGCTTTATGTGATTGGTTGTATGTTTGTTGTTGGTTCGGTTAACAGAATTACACAAAAACAGATTTGCATGAAGATTTCACCAAAGATGGACCCAAGTATGTCCTAGAAGGGTTATAAAGCTAGAACTCGGGAATATGGGATGACACGTAGAACGGGAGAGCCTGAAAATCCTGAGGAAACAGACAGGATGTTCTGTCAACAACATAGCAACCCTTACAAATGGGGTTTTCAATGTTAACATTTTATATTTTCTCCTGACGTTTATCTGGATCAGATCCAGATGACATTTTGCATGATAATGCATATCGGACCACTTTATGACTGTGATTTTTGGTGAGTGAATTGAATGTGTATTTTATAAGATATGAGCTTTTGAAAAACACTTTGTTATAAGTTTATGGGAAAATCCATATGTTTTTCTTTTTAAAAAAAATCTAGACAGGTTTCTGGATCGCTCTCAAAATGTAATCAGATCTAAGTTAGACCAAACCCCATCTTCAGATTTTTTTTCATCAAGATGCATCCAGCAGTTGTTCTGTAATCCGGCTATCAAACAGACAAACAAACAGTCAAATGGCGTCAACAACATGAATATTGCACAGATGCCATTCTCTCCTCAGATGTACAGTACTTACATTCTCTTCCAGCATGCAATGCGAAAAGAAGAAAGAAAGAAAGAAAGAAAGAGAGAGAGAGAAAGAAAGAAAGAAAGAAAGCTATACACAGGATAGGAATACCACAACTAAATAAAGCATTCAGTTGCTTTTGTTAGCGCGGAACCAAAGGGGAGGTCACGACAGAAGAAACTAATTACATTGTGTATGAAGGATGTAAACTTTCACCGACACACACATAGTTTCACTATAAACACAAGGCACGCTTTATTTTCTTCAGGTCCTTTGAGTCTCCCATGTCACAGAGCGTAAAAATCATCACTGCACATTTTCTGTCCTCATGGTCCAGTTACCTCTATACTACTCTTGTCTAAAGTGATTGCTCTCCCGCATATAGGCTATGCTAACACACACTCACATGCACGCATGACCCGCTGAACTCGAGCGTCTTCTTTCAGCCTCTTGTGGTATCATTTGAAATTCTGCTTTAAGTACCCTTGTCTCTGTTGCTGTTTCAGCCTGCAATAAAACATGCATGTAGAACCTCTTGGTCTGTACATCCTAGACTCCGCTGGCTGCTTGGCTGGCATTCGTTATTTCTTGGAGATGATTCCTCATCTGCTTAAGCTGGCCTCGTGTTGTTGTAGTTGTTTTGGTTATGCCAAAAGTAAATAAAAAAAGTACTTCAAATTTTGGCTCTTGATTCAAGTGTCAAATACTGTCTCCAAAACACAGACTAAAAGAAATGACTATTCATGTGTTGTAGATTCATGTTTTCATAATTATTTATTTGAATGCGTGATATTACATAATAATTAACCCTATCTTTGGATGTTTGCAACAGTTATATTTTACTTACATACTGTTGATTCATGAAAATGTGTCTGTTTATGCAATATGCCTTTATGTACAAAAATGCATCTCTGATGTGTGTGTGTGTGCGTGTTCGTGCCATAATTCTACCAGCAATAAAACCAGGACTCTAAACTCTTAACCCGTGTGGATGATTTTTAGGTTTGTCACTATCTTCAGTAAGGAACATAATGAACACCAAATATTGTAGGTAAAGGCAATTTGTATTGAGCTTTGATTAAAATGAAAGCCATAATGACTCTTTCCACCTACATTTGTTGGTCGTTTGCTGCAGGTAAAGCACTAAACTCTATATATACTCCATATATAGAAACTAATGGCACTTAATTGTACAGTTAACTAATTTCTTTATGTTATCCTCAGTCTAAACCTTCTTCTGCTTTAAATGTGCACCATGTTTGAAGTGATATTTATTTACAGTTGTCTGAGCAGTAAATGAAAAAAGTTGTTTTCTTTCTCTCCGTCCCTGATTTCCTCCCTCACTCTGTGATTTCCTCTCAGCATCACAAGAGAATCCCACGCTGAGGTTCTTGCTGACAGACATTTTTCTACTCAGTAGGGGTGCTGTTGGCAAATAGCAGTTAGAGAGAGAGAGAGAGAAAGAGAGAGAGGGATGCAGAGAGGCTGAAGAAAGGAAGAAAATGTGAGTTCATGAAGAGTGAATTCAAGACCAGTTTTTGTTTCTCTAACCACTATGAAACCAAGTCATTTCAAGCACTCATATGAAACGTAACCCTGATTATCTCCTTCTTCATGCCAGATGAGTTCGAGTCACTAATACTGGATGATCTGGAGATTTCTTCCAGCTGAATCAAATAGATTGCAACGGTTAATGTCCTCTTACTTCGCAGTTCGATTGATCAGCAGATCCAATCACAATGTGAACGCATTACTACAGTGTTCTGATAATTAAAGCTGTCGATAATAAATTTTGTTAAATGAAATATTGTAACTTAGTGCAAGTCAATAGTATACATTTACAGCCTAATTTAAGGCTGGTCTTAGTCTACAAGGCATTTTAACATGGCGAAAAGTGGAAAACCAATGTTTTGGCCAAATCACCACCTCCTAGATAGGCCTTGAACACACACACACACACACACACACATTGTGTAGATATAGCTGTCCTTCCCAGTTGGTCAGTTAATACTACCACTTTAGCTGAAATAACTTGATCTGTCCATTGTTACCTTGGTATTAAAGATTATTAAAATAGAAGTAGGCATGTGTAGGCATGTGCTTGAGCAGAGTTCAGAATATGGACAGCAGAGGCTTTAAATATGACTGGGGATTTAGGGGCAAAGCATAGGTGGTACAGAGATGAGTTCCTAATCAGCAAGATGGAAACAGATGGAGGCAGACAAGGCTTAGGAGAGGTTGTCTGCTGCTTGTTTTAAGGACTGAGCTGCTCTTAGGGAGTTCCTTAGTAACAGATTGTCTTTGGTAAGAACCTTAGCACGCCGTAAAGCAGAGCCAACCTAATTGGACTACATGCCACCCCTGGCTTGACGAAGTCAACATGCTCGCCACGCTGTGTAAAGCATGTTTTTATCTACACGAGAGAGCACGTACACTTAAGACAAAATCAAAGCATGCAAACATGCATTGTAGATGAAACTAATAAATCAAAGTAAAGCTGCTTCTTAACGAAACTTGATTGGTTGAATTCCAGGGCTGTATTAAAGTGAGGTAAATTAATCCAATTTCACAGCAGGTTGGTGAGAGGTGAAGACAGCCAAGCCAAGGCTGCACTAATTAGCCGTATATCTGTCACGATCAGTTTTATCACTGAGCCGACCAAAGTCATCTACTTTCTTTTGCACCGCACACATGCATTGAAGTTAAGCACGCATATTTGGACACAAAGGCACTCAGTTTCACAAACAGACACTGCCTCTGCTAACAGGATGACCACACCTGAGGAGCTTTCACAAAGGCAGCGGTGAGAAGCGATACTTAAAGGAATGATAGCGTACGTCCTTGTGTGCAGCCTTTGCATGTGTGTTGCATGTACCCCTGCTTAATGAGCACACTAATGTACCTCCGGATGACAGGCCAGAGCGAAAGGCCGCAGGCGTGCACAGCTGTTCCAGATGTTGGGGATAGACTACATGTGGATTGGCAAGCTAGAAACCTGCAAACATGCTAAGAAAAGTAAATTTATTTATCTTAACTAATTCAGGTTAAGGTTTTCCACTAAGCACAAAGTAAGGTTGGGGGAATTAAATGTAATTTCAATTACTGGTAAGTTATTGTAAAGATATAAATTCTCCTAAGCAGAAAATGAATGGTTGAGCTACATTCAATAGCAGGTCCTAGTTTTGTTTATCCAATATCATAAATTAATAATAATCCAGATACAAGAAATAATTACAGTATCCTGAGCCTGCTTCCATTGTATTAATATAATTATCAGCATAATCTATAATTATCGCCACACAGTTGAATAATTACTGTAGAAATAAATTACAAGTCACTATTCTGTGTGTGTGTGTACATGTATGCTACCCAGCAAATTACTCCACAGAGGACGAGTCCCTACAGATGACACGTGATAGCAGATTAATAGCCTAATGTAGGGTTTTACCAAACCCTCTTCCGGTTCTTGTTCTCCGTTGTGGGTGCGTATTCAATGAGGAGAATGTGGGTTAAGATTAAGACATTTATATAATTAACAGATCAGTACAAGTTAGTTCAGATATCAGCGCTGAGATTCCAACACAGCTCTCGTGCCCGCGCTTCGTTGGAATGAAGATGCTTCCTGCTTCGTCCTCACTCCCCTGAAGGCGGGACTTTGCCCCAGCCAATCCAAGCCCATGTTTATCTGTGTTGTGTGACATCACTGTTGTGATGCGTTCAATTGAAATCAGTCATTACAATAACAAACTAAACGTGGTGCGTCCCTGTTGTTCTGTCGGCATGTAAACACGTTGTGGAATCCCATCTACTATGGAAATTCCCTACACTAACCTATCAAAGTCACAATCCCTATTATGTCTCCTTGTATCAGTGCTTACATCAATTAATATCTGACACCCGAGTACTTCTGTATTACCTTCACCATAATCTAGAATTAATCCCAATAAATACCAGGACAACTTCATGTAAAGTCGTTTTTATAATTAATGCTGTTATGTATCTGAAAATGCAAAGAAATGTAGCCAATTTTATCCCCCCCCCATTTTTCTTTAATTGTTTGTTTACAAATTAGTCTGAAAAACCTTTTCTATAGCGGATGTATTTTAAAGTGACTTTGTTTTACCAAACATTTTTGACTATTGTTCAACTAGAATTATTCAAGTGTTTCATATCTTACAAACCTCCGCTTACAGAGCAACAAAACTCTTTCTAAGCACCCATCAAAGCCAATGAAACTGCAGCAGGTGATGGAAGTTCCGCCTTTCAGTAGGAAGAACCTGCACAATCTCACTGCTTCAATATTTTCATACTTCACTCAGAACCCTTCCCATTTCAAAATCATCTGACAGTAAGTTGGGCTTTCTCCTTTGTCAAAGCTGAACCTGCTAACTGGACGAACTCCCTATACCAGGGAATATTTATTCAGCCTCACTGACAAATATTGTTAATATTGTCACGCATTCAGCCAACATCTCATCTGCAAACATTGCTACACAGTATGTTGCAAATAACCCAGACAAGAACAAAGACTGTCTTAGCACATCTAGCAAAAGTAGCAGAACAAATAGTTTAGAGCTTGTCCCAGTGGATGATGAAAGTGTGTCCTTTTTGAGGGTTGAACTGTCTCTCGCTGCTACAGGAAGTGTCTTCGGTGGGAAACCGGGATCTTCACAGCTTTAGATCTTCAAGCTGAAAAAGACACTACACCATGGTTCTCATCATCGTAACAAAGTGCCTTGACCAGGTGAGCCTGGTGGTAGTGGCAGACCAGCATGTAGTTGACCCCCCCTCAAGCAACCTGCAGTTTCTCTCTGCTGGTATATGGATTTGAAGGAAACATTGCCTGCGAGATTAAAGGACATGATGCAATATGCTGCTGGAGCTCCACTGTGTTTCTATGACGGAGACATTTCTGCAGTGTGTTTTTTGTTGTTTGGACACCATTTTTTACTGCACAGCAACGTAGCATCCACAGCTGCACACATTAGCAAGCATAATGCCCCCCCCCCCGAGTCTCTCAGTGACATCCATCCCAGAGGCATTGAACAGTAAGGTGGACACTTACTCCAGGGACACTCCTGTGGCGAGAGTTGCGACTCCACCTGGATATACTGACATGGAGACACCATTGATTTGCCTCAAAACAAACAAACAAACAAACAAATAAACAAAAAACACTTTATTCTATGTTCTTTGAAAATAGGAATGTGCCGTGTGTATCTTTTATCTTTACCTGCCATTTCATATTCAAGGGAACGGTCCATCAATCATCATCTGTTGGCAGGTTTCATGAAGGCCTGTGAAAATGATCCCTCACTTTACAGTTGGAGAGACAAGAAAGAAAAAAAACTCTCTGATGATGAATCAAACATTTGACCTCTTTGTATGCTAAGCTAGTTTTGAAGTTTTGAAGCCCTCGCAGCTGACTAGAAATTGTTACACTGAAAATTACAATTTTCAATTTATTTAAAATTACATTAAAAATTCGATTTACTATATTTGAAAATGTTTATGTATGTGTGTATATTTTTGTACATATGCAAATTGAGAGTCTGTTGCCAAACAAATGAGCGCTTTCATCCATCCGTGTTGAGGTAAAGCAGAGCCATATGGTTTCCAGTGGATCAGAAGCAGTGATCCTGAGGATGATACGGCCCCAGCTGAACCTGCGTGCAGCACATTTACACCATTTGATGTTTATCATTGCAACATGGTCACAGCTCTGATAACACTGATCTCACACAATCCAATCACTCATTATCACATTCGGTAAATGGCTGACGCATGCTAATGTAGTTCTATCATAACGGTGCTTGTTCTGACAATTCAGGCTCTAAAAGAAAACAAAACATTAAAATCTCTAAATATATTTAAATGAGCGATGTTCTTTTCTTTTTACTGAATTTTCAGATTAATTAGACTTTCATTTTTTCCGCTTTCTTCTGTTTCACAAGGTGAAATCTCAACAAGAGGAGGCCGGATCCTTCTCTTCTTTGTTCATACATTTATGAAAGATGTCGTGCACTGCAATCACACACTTGTGCTGCACATTTTAGACAAACACAAAGATCTGTGACCACCAATTGAATGTCCCACAGAAACTGGCCCGCTTCTCATCCTTGGGATAAAAGGGGGAGATGATGCATTATACATTCACCTCTTTCTTTTAAAGCTCAGTATAGTACAGTCAGAAGCTCTACCTAAAAACAGTTTGATCTTAATGAGACTATTCCTAAGTAACTTCATCATTTTTCATTTGAGTTTTATTTTGTGATGCGTGTTATTGCCTGCTTCTATCATCTGGTGCAGAAAAACACTGATGTTCATTCACACTGACCAAAAGGTGTGTTGCTTTTGTTTGAGAGCCTCGTCCCAACAACATTTTGGTTCTTTGATTCCAGATTCATATTCATGACTGCAGTGAACTGTGTGCTGATTATTTATATCACAGTAACAGTTGAGTCAGGGTCGCTTTCTGAAGGACCTTTTTAAGGCCTACATTAAAGACGTATACAGATGAAGTCTGTGCATCTTCTGGGTTCATTTGTACTTTGACATATGTTCTGATTCCTTACATCTGTAAATGAGACCAACCCTCGGAACCGATTGTCGTCATAAGTCAACGACCCCCTGTACATCAACAATAAGTCGTTTGGCAGTAGGCTGTTTAAAAATGGCAGCTATAAAATAATTGCCACAGCCCTTCAACATACAGTTTGTTCGCTCACTGTAAACTCATATATAGTAACATTACATTCTATACTCATGGAAAAGTCCCAAATTAATTGGGTTGAATGAAGATAAATGGCTAAAATACTTATTTTCCTCTCCTTGATAAAAAAAATATATTTTTGTTTGTGTAAATATGGTATTGATTAAATATTAGAATCAAAATGAAAGCATACCAATATTCTTTGGTATGCAAGGCACCCAATTTTGATCACAAACCATTCACTGACATCATGCGGTGAAGTCACCCAGAATGCTCCGTTGGTGGGTTTGACGTGAATTAAATGAACGTCTAAAAGGATGGCTGGGAGGACCTTCATCTTTGACACCCATATTGCTACTGCAATAGCAGCAATATCACACATCCTATTGTATGCAGCGCCTTGTGGAGCCACAAGAGAGATACTACAGACTTAATGTGTAATATTTTTATATTAAATATATTTTTATTGGATTTACCCACTTTATGAAAACACCTGCAAATCCATACATCCTCATTCATTTTGGAACCCCTGATGAGGGCCCCATACAGTTCAAGAAGTTCCAGGTTTTGGAGGCGCAAGATATGTTGTCCACATTTAGAATTTCTTTTTGTGAATTCTGAGACCAAACATCTTTTTCCATATATCATTATGACAAAACTCGATTTGGTTGGAGGACAGTGAGCATTTCTGTTCTGAAAACCAAGGTGATAATGTGGCCTGGATTCTGGTTTCAAAGCCTATGAACAGATTTACACAGTAGAATACCTTTCTTAATTCCACAGTAAACCGATTGGCTAAATTGGATAGGAATGACATTGATCTCATTACCCTCGCCGAAGAGGAGGCGAGGGTATTGCAATTGGGTGCGTTTGTTTGTCTGTCTGTCTGTCTGTCTGTCTGTCTGTCTGTCTGTTTGTTTGTTTCCTTGTTTGTCTGTCCGCACGCATAACTCAAAAACTAGTAACCCAATCGACTTGAAATTTTTACACAAGCAAGGTTCTGTCCGTGGCTCGGTCCTCCCCCAGAATGACGTTGATCCGGATCTGGATCCAGATTCTAAAATTATTTTTACATGAACAGGAATTGTGCCTCTGCTGTAAACTGCCACTTTAAGAGGGAGGGACACGAATGGCATGATGGGAAAAAGAGTCCAGAAGGTGTCGTATAGTACGTTCCGGAGCAGCAAGCTAGAGCAGGATTGGCCCCTCTGATCCGGAAGCCCTGTTTACGAATAGTAAACCAAGATCGAATAGTCTATTGGAGGCAAGGGTCTGCAATCTCTGATTGTCTTTCTAGTTTACATTTGCTTCATTCAGCATTTTATACTTTTTCATTTCTGTTTGAAAAAAAAAGATAATTTGTTGTGACCCCAGTTTGCTAATATATGTTTACCTCTGCCTGTAAGTCTGTGAGTGAATGATGATTTCACTTGAATACAATGAACTTTTATATATTAGTTTCCTTTTTCAGAGGAATGAATGTCATTCTTAAGCACAATGGATAGTATAGTCAATTCTTCTTTACTGTATATTAAACTCAAGCAGTACTAGAGCTGTGTCCAATTTCCTCTTTCTGAGTTCTCTCTATAAAATAATCTGTTCCATTTTATTCCTGTAAGAAGAGCTAACACTGCATTTAATATTAGATAAACGGTAATCATTTTATGACTTGTATCATCACCAATATGAACCCAGTTACACTAAATTCACATTCACTCTATGAAAACTGAGCTAGGGCCATTTACCGACAGCTAAAGCTCCTAGAAAAATTGCTACGCAAATCTTCAATATAGATGTTTGTTTTTTATTTACTTTTACACAATCCTATTTGCCTAACAGCTTTTGGTATTTGTCATCTCTGGAGGTGGAGTGAAGACAATGCAGTGATCTCAAGTGGTCGGCCTCCACAATGCATCAGTGGATGAGCTGAGAAAGAAGAAGGTGGGGCAAAAGAATAAAGGTAGCGGGAGTATGGAGGGAATGGAAAGGACAGAAAGACAAGAGAAAAACAAATTGAAAGAACATGCATGTGTGTGTGTTAGAGAGAGAGAGGGAGAGAGAGAGAGAGAGAGGGTGAGTATATTAGGTGTGTACACCTGCGGCCAGAAGTTTTGGGACATCCAATGCAGTCCCATAGCTTTTCTAACCAGCTAAACTGATTCCAGCTGTGGTAAAATGATTGCACAGGGTTTTCTAATCATCCATTAGCCTTCTGACGCAATGAGCAAACACATTGTACCATTAGAACACTGGAGTGATAGTTGCTTCTGGATCCATAGATTTTGAAGATACAACAAATCAGAGTGTCTCTTGGTAAAGGCCAGCAAAAACAGAAACCTCCATTGAGGAGGTAATAAAAGAGACATTATTGAAAGTGTCCAAAAACAAAATCGTTTTGTTGTGAAAATGTACCCAGATTTCAACCGGATCTGTTTCCTCAGGTATTAAAGATAGAACGAGGGAATACGGGATGACATAGAACAGGAGAGCCTGAAAACACTGAGGAAACAGAGAGGATGTTCTGGCAGAGAACTGTCCAGAGAGGCAGGAGCTGATAAGGTGAGATGTGTAACAGGTGCGTCTCGTTCAGTTCAGCAACAGAGCAACCCTCACAAATGGGGATTTCAATGTTAAAATGTAAGATCTTGTGCAAAATCTGCACGCATAGGACTACAGGACGTATCCAGCATCAATGACGAGTTCTCTGTATGCCTGCTCTCTTTGCCCTGGTGCCCTCATTGGTTCCTCTTCAATCTGGCCATCCAATCGCATTTGGCCAACTAAGTCTCAGCATAGACTTGCAAACAATCTGCAGTTTTATAGCAACGCCTCACAACCACCGCTACCATCAACTGCGGTCCTGTCTCTCAAGTTACCGTCGTCCAATAACTAATGTCAATCAGTGAATGCAAATCACCTGCTGGGTAAATAGATTAAGTAACTTATATCCCGATTCCCTTCCTTTTGTGTGCTGTTTTTATCCTACCTGACATGTAGAACATCCCGACTATATATATGTACGGTGTATATATATGTGACCCTAATCCTATTTATATGTCTTTGCAAAAATGCATCTCTGAAAACTTTTGTTATCCTGGGCTTGTCCTTTAGTAGAGTAGAAGCTTGTAAAGCTGTGGTGAATTATTAAGCAAGGTGAATTATGTAGCCGGAACGAGTGAGTGAGGGAGAGAGACAGAAAGAGAGAAAGCGAGAGGAGAGAGAGAGAGAGGTCTGGACAAAAATAGGTCAACAGCAGTGGCAGGGAAGTAGAAATTATTCTCTCTCTCTCTCTCTCTCTCTCTGTGTGTGTGTGTGTGTGTGTGTGTGCATATTTGTCAGCAGTTTGTGTCATGCTAATTCATACCCTACAACAAAAGTATTTAAGATGCCCCCCCACACACACAAACGGTCATGTAAGAGAGTTAAATGCACCAAAGATGCAGTATTGAATACAAATCTTTGTAGAAATATATCTGCCACCTCTACATCTACTCGTCTCCTACATACCTGACTCAAGAATAGATATGAGAATATACTATAGAAACATTAAAACACATAAAGAAATTGAGACTTGATTCTAACACAGTCATTAAATTCAAATAATGTACTTGAAAAGAAAAGTTGGGTACTTTATTTTATACTAACTTTATTCTTTATCCCTTGGTATCTGAGTTGTAAAGGCTGTACTTACATTTATTCAACATTAATACGCGGAACAAAAATATGAATGCAGCACTTTTGGTTTTGCTCCAATTTTTCACGAGTTGAAATCAAAGATTGAAGACGTTTTCTCTGTACACAAACGGCCTATTTCTCTCAAATTTTGTTCACAAACTTGTTTAAATCTGTGTTAGTGAGCATTTCTCCTTTTCAGAGACAATCCATCCACCTGACAGGTGTGGCTTATTAAGATGCTGATCAGACAGCATGATTATTGCACTAGTGTGCCTTAGGCTGGTCACAATAAAATAATAATTTCATAATATGTTTTATATATGTATAATAATTTGTGTTGTTTTAGAGTTAGTGAAACAGGAAATTGTGGATGTATTCCTGATAATCCTACCAGCACTTAATATAAATAAATATATTTCTCTACATGTTCATCACTTCATATCTAAATCCAGCAGGACTGTTTAGTTCAAGCCTTAGATTCATACATTGTCTACTGGCTTTCTCTTTTACGCTGCTGCAGAGGAGACAGAAGCGGTTCAGCAAGAGTTCAGGGGAAAGCAGGAGTGGGGTTGGTTTTTTTTTTCTTTTTCAAAGTGTGATTTCACTCTTTGATAAATTTTTTATCATTGATGGATCTGTTGACTGGAGAGGAAGAATCCCAACATCTCCTCAACTGTCCATGTTGTCCAAATGTTTCCAAACAGCCAAGACTGTTACCAGCAAGCAGAGCGCCACCCCACTCTGTGAGTGTTTGTGTATGAGTACACACGTGTGTGTGTCTGTGGCTATTTCTGAGTACACATGCAATAAAAAATACACACATCATAATCTGTCTGTGTGTGTGCGCGCGCGCGAGCACACATGCAAAAGTGTGTGAGAGAGAAATAGGGAGAGGAGAAGCATGACCTACATTTGGCAAAGCTCATCGTATGAGCATGAAACTGCCTAACATCACCCGAGAGCTCCTCAGAACAGAGCCTTGCGATTGGCTGCTTTCAGCTCCAGCCTGACAACAGCACTGGCATCACCCAGGGGTAGGGGGAAGGGGGAAGGGAGAGGAAGAGGGAGGACATAGGAAGCACATACATTACATCCAAAAGAAGGAAAGATGCAAATAGCTGCTTGTATAGAAAGGGAGCAGAGATTTTGATAGTGAGGTATGGGTTCCATTTTGAGAAGGTGTGGTATGCCTGTGTGTAGTACTTATTGGAATCATATTTTGGTGACAAAAAATATGTCTTACACTCCTACGTATGCACTAAAAAGTATTTATTTTAACTGCATTGCTCCAGGAAATATAATATATTTGAGTTGGTCAATCAGTCAGTTCAAAACTTTGGTCCAGAAATATTTCATTCATGGTTTTGAGAGATTGGGTTTACCAACTTACTACTGAATTGGTCACGTTCCAGATTTGAGAGTGGAATATCCTAACAGTTGTTTTAAGGTTTTTAGAAAGGCTGTTTAACACATTGATGCTTGTACTCTCGAAACATTCGTCTGTTAATGTTTTGTTTAATACAAATTAATCAAATTAGAGTATTTGACCCAAATTTCCTCCCTTGATTTCAGCGTGGATTTTCATTTGAGTGCCTTACTGAAAGGCAGCACGGTGGCGCAGTGGTAAGCGCTGTTGCCTCATAGTAAGAGTTTGCATGTTCTCCCCGTGTCTGCATGGGTTCTTTCTGGGTTCTCCAGCTTCGTCCCACCACCAAAAACATGCAGCTCAGGTGTTACCATAAATAAACAAATGCTTTACACAAACCTGTAGCAAGTTAAATACTGACTTAGGAGACAATATTTTGAACAACAAACATTCTTTTGAAAATCTTCTCACCAAAGCACGAGTCAGAAGAATCATCTTCAGACAAATCACATCTTTATTGATGTGAGCAAAGATGCTGACACTGCAAAGCAATGGTTAGATAGATCGCCATGGCCTGGCAGTCCCTTAA
Organism: Brachionichthys hirsutus; assembly: GCF_040956055.1. Classification (NCBI taxonomy): domain Eukaryota; kingdom Metazoa; phylum Chordata; class Actinopteri; order Lophiiformes; family Brachionichthyidae; genus Brachionichthys; species Brachionichthys hirsutus. The sequence goes on from NW_027180498.1 coordinate 89,909, forward strand.
CTGTGTTGGAGATCAGGGGCTTCGAGACATTGTCCACTACCTGTATCTAAACCACAGATAACACATAAACACATTTGGCTTGCGTGTCGGGAGGTGAAGGGACCGACGGAAGGGGGAAGATTGTACATAGTAAAATATATACCTGTTAAAATCATCAAGATACTGTCATTGTGAGAATGTTAGCATTCATTTCAGGCTTTCATTGTTGAATGAATGATAAAGGAAAGGATGTATTTGTCTTTGGTTTCAAGAGCTGTCACAATAGTGAAGGAGTTTGTATCACGACACTCTCACACACACACACACTTTGTCTCCTCTGCCTCTGTGTCCCACTCTATCTCTCTTTTCTCTTCCCCGAGATCCCCAGGCACGAGGCATTATGGGACCGATTCTGGCATGGCTCTCGCTCTTCACAGCTTTAATCTTTAAGTTGTTTCCATAGAAACGACTACATTCCCTTCGTTCATAACTGTAGGATGGTTTCTGACGCTATGGAAGGGTGTCCTCTCCAGCATAAACCTCCACCACAGCACAACGGAGGGATGTCTTAGTCACTGTAGTGTAGACTTATTGATCTATTGATCACAAATAATGACAAGTCAATGCTGATGATGTCAGGCATGCAGCACCAAATACTTGTATTGCTTAGTCGGGAATGATCGGCTATTCCCAACACATTATTATTGTACCACTGCTGTAAGTGCTGCATAGATCGGGGGGCTCTGCTGTTCCCCTGCATGCATTGAGAAAAGGAAGGTGAGGTGCTTCGTAAGCTTTCAGCCCAGCTTGGGTTATTTCAGGTTGAGGTAGCAGCAGCCTCCCTCCTGTTCTCAGGTACGGCATTTTTGTGTTTCCTCAATTGACTCAGGAGTCCTCGCCTGTTCCTCCTCTCTTCCTCTCTGCCAGGATCTCAGATGTGACACACACACATACACACACACACTCAGAGACTTCCTGTACACGCTATGACCAGAGGTAGGAGTCTTCCACAACGCTCACACAGCAGGAGATCCCCCCCCCCCCCCCACATGTGCCGGTTTCCATGGAGACACGCAGTTAAAAATAAAGTGGGCGATGGCTTGTCTCGTGCCATTCCATCAACATGGCTGAAATATTCACAAACGGACACAAAAAATAGCATTGGTCCAAGTGGCTTTGTTGTCGCTGGCATGCCGGTGGCGTTCATTCCCACCTCCTTGCTGCTGGTCACGTATGTATCATGTTAGGTTCCAGGTGATGAAATGATGGTAATCATGAGGTAAACAGCTATAGACTATCTTATGTGTAGTTGTTATATAGTAGGATGACACAGGCTCTGTTCTGTGCACTCCTTGCCATTAAAAGACAATAACCAAACAATTCCCTCTTCTATGTGACTCCCAGTCCAATAATTCCGACTCAAGATGTAAAACATTTAAAATTGTGGGTTCAGTAACTTGTTCTATTTTCCAGAGTGGATCGCTACACACTAGTGAGTATTTGAGACAGCAGGATGACACACACATGAGTGTGTTGATTAGATTCAAGAGATACATATGTGAGCTAATCTGTGTGACTTTAACAAGAAATGAATCAGAGCTATAAAACATGAGATTAAATATTAATATGGAATAAATTATCAAAAATGCGCCATCCACCATATAGCATATATTTATTATTAAAGGAAAACCTGAGTTTCATTGATTTGGTGCTATTGTGTTGCAAAACAGAGATTCTGACTCAGAGAATTGTTCCATGCTTAGTCTTTGAGAAGAAACAGAAGTTAAGACAGTTGCCCTAAAGACAACGGTGCTATTTAAACCAGCCACTAAATCAGTTTACTTCACCAGCAGAGTTATTTGTCTGAATAACAGTTATTAGTGAAGTTAGACACAAAGGAGAGAAAATGACAAAAACTTTTTCTGCTCCAGCCGCCATGGTTCTTATCCATTAAAACCCATCCTGAACTGAAATGTATGCCAGTGCATTGTGTGTCTTATCAGGCATGAGGTGTGGTTCAAGCCCAAAGAACCCAGTCTGTTCATCACGCATTCCATTTAATGACTTTTCCTTTGTTTTATAAAAAGTCATAAAAGGAAGATCAATGACCCTTAGTGTGGTATTAAATTAGCATATTGAAAGGTGCTTATTTACTAGCTTGCAAATGATGAGCAACTTAGCACCCTTAGATAAATGCAAAGGCTGGAAACAGGAGGAAACAAACAGAATCTACAAAGCAAGGCCTGTAAAACTCAATTAGTATACATATATCCCTTTCCAATGCAGAATTGCTGTCACTATCACGATTTTCTGAACCGAAAAGTGTCAAATCAACACATTACAATGCAGATATTTCTCAGGCTAGATTTCTAGCCATTTTTCTAAGATATGTTAGCAATCTCCTGGCAGCAAATCTACATGCAGACAAAAATAATGCCGAATTTTTATGATTATTGCTTATGAAAATCTATTGTTCCATTGACAATATGCGGCCTATTTACATGTTTACCACAGCATCCATGCTTTGTCAGAGTCATTTTGCAGTTGGATCATCTCTTCTTGCATCCATCCCTCATCTTATGAACAATGTGATTAAAATATGGCAGCACTCTAAGGGGCTCTAAGTAGTAACCACGCTGCGCCACTATGGGGCAGTACAGGAGCGCCTTCTGTTAAATCCGTTAATGTTGAGTAATAAAGTGTTTGCATAAAACATCCCTTGAATATTTAACCTACTGTTATCTTCCTGGAGTTTTCTCTGGCTCAACGGTCTTGCTGTGATGCAGTGGTTTACTAAAAATAAAACTTCTTTGCGTTTTTTTCTTTCTGTCAAACACTGTGACTCACCTCTTCTAGCCTTTACAGATGGACCTGTACGCCCACTGAAATGGGCACAGTGCTACAGACACACTCGTTGTGACATGAGTATTATGCAGGGCACTGAGGATTGAGGAGGGAGGCTGAACAATAGTGCAGGTGTGCAGCTGGGGGGGGGGGGGGGGAGAGAGGGAAGGGATAAGGGAATGGGGGTAGAATGATTTATTCATGATGTGAGGAAGGCGCGCAGGGGGGACAAAAATAAGTGCATACGTACAGAAAGCAAATATAGAGGATGTCACACATGATACATGATACAAAAATCACTGTGCATTAAACCCTACACGAAAACAAGGCCATGAAAATGTGTTTAAGTGACGGTGAAAGTGATTTGGCCTCAGCTCCTCAGGCAGGAGAAGTTACAGTCCTATCCAAGAAGCGGAGGTTGCGACGCAGGTCACAGGCGGCTGAATGGTCTGTGATCCCTCAAACATCCTCCGGGATCACCAGCTATTAAAGGCCTCCCAGCATGCCTGCTGTTGGAAGAGCTGCACCGCATAGAGCATCCGTGCATCTAATATTCATGGCAATGTTCTTCTCTCTCTGCTGATGCTGATGGTGACAGTAAAGCGCGTGCACACGCATGACCGGTCCGTACATGCGTGTGCACGTGTTTACGGTCTGTCTGTGTCGTTCCTGTTTATGGAGGGAAGCTGAAAGATCCTCCAAAGTCAGTGAACTGCCAGAGCCCCAGATTACAGCAGATTACCAGTCAGGGTGCTGGTACACGCTGTGTGTGTGTGTGTGTGTGTGTGTGTGGGTGTGTTTGTGTGGGTGTGTGTAGGTGTGTGTGTGTGTGTGTGTGTAGGTGTTTGCGTGTGTGTGTTCCATGTTTCATGCTGTTTATTTTGTAACTTTGTGTTGTTATGATGTTCACTCTCTATGATCAGTGTGAACAAAATTTAAATGAACAGGACCTTGAATGATGTCAATAGCTTTCTTTATGACATGTGCGCGCGCACACACACACACACACACACACACACACACACACACACATCCTTACACTATTACTCTTCGGTGACAGCAATAGATGGATTGGACACGTGGTACATATTCCCAGCATGTGGTGGATTAATACTATGTGGCCAAATTCCCCTCCCTCCACATATTACTGCATCATAAAGAGATTATGGTCAGGGACAGGCCATGCCCAAGCAGGAGCATACCATCAGACGCCAGCGGGGGTGACCCAAAAAGACAAAGCAGACGGGACAGAGAAGTGTTTGAGTTTGCACACTGGTCTCACTCATTGTTAGTGACATGTGTATCTCATATAAGGCAACGTCAAATGTACGTTTACTCCAGAGACATAGAAGAGATGATTCTTGTCAGTGACGTGTTGGGTCAGCAGGAGGGAGGAGAGAGAGCAGGCACAGCAGGTGGGTGGGTGAGGAGAGGGAGGGTCCGCATCTGCAGATGTTGCTAGTCTGGATGTCGAACTTGAACAGGAATGTTTACCAAAGGTCTGCAGGAGGGAATACGGTGGTTCTGTTGAGAGATAGATGACAAGAAGCCTGCAGGAGAAACGGGGGCAGCAACAGAGGAGGACCAAAAAGAGGAAAAGAAGAGTATAGGATTGACTGCTGGCGACAATGGCTTTAGCGTGTCTCGGTCTGAGCTGCTCCTCAGCACCATCAAAAGGTATTGTCTGTCCCAATGTTGCCTGTTATTATTGTGTATAAAATTAATTCTTTTTTTTTCATTTCTAGAATAAAGCACAACTCTTTTTAAATAAATCATTTTGCAGTGTCAGTATTAGAGCTTACATTATTATATTATTGTAGATAAATAATTGATCGTTCACAATTTCTTAAAACAAACACTGCAGGAATGCACTGGCTATTTTACTTGCCAAAGAACTTATTATTAACATGTAAATAATTGCTACAATTAAGAGAGATACAGAATAAATAAGATACTATCAGACAGTGTGCTATGATTGTTAGCGGTACGGTAAACAGTTGGCTGTTAGCTATACTAATACGCCACACACAACAGTTTGGTTTCTGCTGGGCCAGCTAGTGTTTCTTATATAACGACTGTCTGCTGTGACAAGATTCTGCAGCTCCTGCCTGCCTGACCCAGTTACACCCTAATACATTCTCCACTGACGACTTACATTCACTCACATCTGGACTACTGAGAGACGGAGGGACACAAATCATATCGCTGTACTAGAAAGAGAAAGAGCAGCCAAGAATATCCCCGTTGAAAATGTCTTGGGTGATCTGATTTTTCTCAGATTATTGTTCATACCATAATCGCCATTTGGGGTTTTATCATTGGTGTTTTTTTTGTTTTGTTATTTTGGTCATTATTTTTGGTCACCGTATCCTTATTCTTTTGTTTCCCTAAATTTTATGCATGTCAGAAATCATTAAGCCCAAAGCAGTAAAGTATTTAAGACCATTGTCCACCTCATGTTTGACTTGAGTTTGATGGTTTTTTACTTCATTTGGTTCTCCTGACACCGTACAAGATAAGATTTCACAAAGGTGTGCCTATCACACTTTTGTGTTATTTCAACAGCCAATATAGGCTAGGAACAAGATTACAGTAAGGAGTATAATGATGGGTAAAAGACAGAGCAATACCGAGAGAGGGAGCAGCAAGGGTATGACAGGAACAAATTAAATTTGACCTTTTTTGAAAATACTTGACCTGAAATGAAAATTCGGGATCCTCTGAAAATGTCAAATTTTTGCACATTTCTTTCCATCTATATAAAATGAACAGAGTAAAAATAATCAGATGCAAAATTAAAACATATTCTGGAACATCTTTTTTTTTTAGCTTTTTTTTAATATCATGGACAAAATTGACCGTTAAAATTTCTTCCAGCACAAAGTGTCAAAGCCATCATTTGTAATTGTTGTGGGGATTTGTTCAATGTGTAACTTCTGTTCTGAAAGTTACACACAGGTTCTGGAACAGGGTTCAGACAGGTGGCATGCCATTATTCAGTAAGACCATTCCAAGCAACATTCTTAAGAATAATTTATATTAACTCTGCATGCAAATATTATTTTGGACACCATTCATGGATCAAAATGCTAAAAACGTTAACAAGGGTGATGTGGAAACTTGAAACCTGCAGTGAACACTGGACACTGTCTTTCTCCAGTGTCTTCGGTGAGACACTGGAGGGAGACATTTTGTGCCACGCATTCACATTATGTGATATCAAAGTATACAATTTTGTGTATTCTGGATTCTACATGTAAGGAAGTAGATATAATTTTAACTTTCAAAGCAGAGTGGTTTTATGTTTTTAAAATAACTGTATCCAGAATGGATCTATAAGCAAAACCTCTGTGTGACAAACAGCCAACAAGGAACATCTACTGGCTTAATTATGCGGGTTTTTGAACTGGAATTTGATAATAATAATGAAAAGACACATTTGCAATGTGGCAGCCAGAGACCAAACAGTCTTTGAAGGAGTGATTCAAAGAAAGATAGTACAGTAGAGAAGGTGAAGCACAGATTTAACAGCAGCTCTACAACTAGGTCAGCACTGTCTGGAGAAAGAAACAGCCTTGTTCCAGTTTGTTCCTTTTACTGATGCTCATTACAACTCAGGACGAAGGACAGCAAAGTACCTAGATAAAACCTTATTTTAATATACAGTATATATATTTAACAGATCTGTCAGTTTAATGCACAGATTAACTCTAATACACAACTTACAAAATATTACATGGATCTAAAAAATCCCAGAATTTATGGTATTACAGAAAAATTAAATTCGGACACCAATTAAAAAAAATTAATTGTTGTTCTACCTCTACTACATTACATAAAACTTTCATCTGATTTATCTATTTGTTCTTCTGGAGACTCTTTGGTTGTAGTTTAGGATAATTATTGTCATTAATATTGACGGATGAAGGTTTGGTGTGCAGGAACAGGAAAATTACTTCATGTGATCGCCTCAGACCGAAAGCTGTGTATCTTTTTGTTTAGAGAGAAGCCTGCTTTCCATCTTTAACCTTGTTGTTTAAATTGGCCAAATGCTGCTGATGTGAGATTGCTGATATAATTGCAGGCAAATGTGAGCCTTGATCAACAATGAAAGGTTGCCTGGCTACTAATCTGCCATGTGGGTTTCAAGGGCACGATTGCATTCGGAATTGAATTCTGACAATAAAGAGGAAAAACAAATTGAATTTATTATAGACGTTAAAAGGGCTCTGAAAGCAGATACAAGAGACAAATGGTCTCAGCTTTCCCTCTCTCCTCATCTCTAAATCAAAAGTTTTAATCTTAAAACTATATATATATATACATATAGGTGTTTGGGGTGTTGCAGTGGCGTGATGCTTTTAGCTGCCACCTGCTGGCAAACTGTTCCCCTGTCTCACTTTGTACAGTATTAGTGGTTTATTATGAGCCTGGCATTAAACTGTGTATTTAGCTTTTTCTGTCTTAACATTCAGTTTTAAGTGGGGTTTATTTTCATAATTTGATGTATTTTGGTGTTGACTGGCTTTCGTGAGTGTCTACAACTGGATAAATGTTCATCCTGGCCTGGATCTCAGATTCTTTGCATTTGTTTCTCTCTGTATTTATGTGTCCGTGTAAACCCTGTACACAAACTCACTCTCGATGCTCTCAGAAGTGCAAGAGACTTAACATGCTCCTTCGCTCTCCCCTCTCATCTTAGCGGTGTCAAACCTGGACATCGAAAGCAAGTTGTCGCTTCACTATCAGGCTCCATGGCACCAGCAACACAACGTATTCCATCCGTGTACCCGGCCACCATATCTGGAAGAGCTGCACAGAAGTGCCCAGCTCAGTCTCCGAGCCCTGCACGGAGGTGAGATGCTGATTCAGTCTGCGTAGCTGCGTTAAGCTGACTAGAAAACATTTGCGACGTTCACATGTGAATGTTTGCGTTTCAAGACGAACACCAGCAACACCGCTCCACCAGTCGGGAGAGAAGCAAGGTGACCATCTCTATCTCAGTTGCGCCTCCAATGCCCACCTTCCCCTCGCCACATTCCATCCGCCGGCAGCAAAGGAGTCGCCTGGCGCGAGCGGTGAGAAGTGAAGCCGATACGTCCCACAGTCATCCAGTCAGGGGGTGTTTTATGGAAACTAGCTGATTTAAATGGCAGAATAAGACCATGTTATTGTGTGATTGTATTCCATATCATGCATTGATCAGCTGTAGTTCAATAAATAGGAATGTTATAGTGACTGTTTTGTCATTGGCACCTTTGATTCTTCTTAAACACGGTACGTGTTAAAACAAACTGACATAATATCTTAATGTTGCCATGCAGCAAGAGCGAGCAGAGAGGGAGCGAGAGTTGGACTGCCAGCCCAAGAAGGTAAACAGATTTTGTTTCTGTTCATATCCATTAATGTCTAACATATAGACATTTTCATTCACTATATATATATATATGTCCAGACAATTGTTTTACTCAATATAAATGGGTAACGCAGCCTCAGGAGTAGCACCGGTGGTGTCTCCCTTGAGCCCGGATAAATGCAGAGGATTGCGGCAGGAATGGCGTCCGGCGTAAACCTTTACCTGAATTAAGCATGCAAGCGACTAGAGGGTTGATTTGCTGTGGCGACCCCTGATGGGACAAGCTGAAAGAGGAAGGAGGAAGAAGAAAACTTTATAAATGGGTGCATTACATTTTGTTTAGAACAACAACATCACCATAACAGAATGTGTGTGTGTGTGTGTGTGTGTGTCCCTTCTGCATCTCTTAAAGGAGAGGGTTGTGAGAGAAACAGAGATCCAGACAATTCAGAAAAAAGTAAGAAAATCCACCCACATGGTCTGAAGTAGTAAATGTTGCTTCTAATTGAATTGTCTGGTAGACAATTCAATTAGAAGCAACATTTACGACACCCGATTTCCCTGTTTGCACCATAACCTGTGTGAATGTGTGTTTTCCTGCCTTTGCAGGAGAAGCCAGAGCGAGAAGCAGATAGCCAGACGACCCAGAAAACGGTAATGCAGTGAGAAGGGAAGCAGCAGAATGTTTTTGTTGTTCATTCGACTTCAGATTTTCATTTGAAGTCATTGTACTTGTGTCACTTCATTTCTTCTTTTCTTTTCTTGTACTTTGCATTTATAGTTTGCGTGCTTTTACTCACTTCACCCTATTGAGGGTTGCATCTTCATTCCATGGAGTAGAAAGGTATCGAGCGTTTCTGTTTTTGTTTTTGTTTACTTTTCTTTTCTTTATTCACCACTCTCATTAGTTTTCAGTATTTTTTGTTTTCTAATTTACTTTTTATATTCCATGCATATACTGTACATATACCTTTTATAGAAGTTACAAAATAATGGGTGGATCATATTACACATATCTCATGTAAATAATTAATTTAACAATAAACAAATTCAAATTCTAGAGCTGCATAATACACAGAATATCAGAGCTGGTGGACTGTGTCAGAACCTTACCGTAGATATAATGTCTGCTCCTCCCAGTCTACCTCGACAGGGGAAAGTGAAGGTGCTGAGTGCCTGGGAGGCCACAGGGCGAAGGCTTCAGCTCCCGATGCCCCCTCCACCCAGGTTAAACAGGCAAACCGGCCCAAGGAAAACCTCCCACCATCAGACCAGAAAGCATCTGCTGATTCTAATTCCATCTCCTCCTGCATTATTCCCATCAATGTCACAGGTAAGATAGACAAAAAAGAAAAGCAATACTGGCTCAAAATACAAACCTAGTTATTTTAAAGCTGAACAGTTTCTGTCCCGGTGGCCCGGTGGCGCAGTGGTAAGTGCTGTTGCCTCACAGCAAGGAGGTTGTGGATTCAAATCTGACTTGTGGCCTTTCTGTGAGGAGTTTGCATGTTCTCCCCGTGTCGGCGTGGGTTCTCCCCGGGTTATCTGGCCTCCACCAAAAACATGCAAATCAGTTGAAACTGGAACAGATGTTGATGATCAATGTCCTGTTGCTGTGTCACATCATTCATGCTTTCCGTGCTTTCAGGGACATGTACGTGTATTTTAATGTGTTAAACTAAAATGTGAGAAAGTTCCCTCAGCAGGCCATCATGTTAAAAATGGACCCAGGGAGGACAAAGAGGGTCTCACACTCACTAACATGCATGTTCAGACAGCCAAAAACAAAGAATAAGGGACTAAGGAAAGGAAGGAGTGACATCATCATCATGTCCAGGATGTAATTGGTCTCCTTTATCTCTAAACAGTAAAACAGTTGTTTACTGCTACATACATATTCAAAACGTACATTTAAATAGTCTACTTTATTTATTACGTAGTATTTTATGTTTTAGCTTCTTATATGATTTATGGATCCTGTGTTATTATTGCAGGAGTTGGCTTTGACAGGGAAGCAAGTGCCCGTTGCTCTCTCGTCCATTCCCAGTCAGTTCTTCAGAGGAGGAGGAAGCTGCGGAGGAGGAAGACTATCACGGGAATACCCAAAAGAGTACAACAAGACATGGGTATGTTACAGAGCCCGCCTGTTCGCTATTCGGAGAACTTAGGGGTATTGTACTTCATAGATTTGGCAAACTGTTTTTGGTGTAAATATCTTTACTCCATTTGATGCAGAAATGACAAAAACCAGTTGTGAGTTTAGGAGGGCAAGCTAAATGAGCAGCAGCAATCACATGCAGACAAAAATACTTGGCAGTCCATTAAAACTGTCCAACCAAAACTATATCAGCTTAATGTGAGATTTCTTCTGTCAAATATCAAATCCTCTCACTTAGTTTTTGAACTCAAGTTATTACAATTTTAGAAAAGCTGCCTTGCTGGGGATGAACAGATGTCGCAGTTCTCAGCCGTGCAGCTAGAATGTAAAATATGTCAATGCCTGTTTAAATAAAGGCCAAAACTACAAAACAAAGATTAAGTTGGGGAAAAAGAAAAAAACATCCTTTACATTTGATCTTGTTTCGCCCTTCAATGTACGTTATCTCTTCCCTATAGTACCTGAGGAAAAGGTCTGTACACTAAAATGCTTTGTCTCTTTGCATTCAGACTCAGATGAGTCACCTGTAGCAAGAGAGCGCACAGTGATCATTCATGCCAACCCCCACCAACTCTCCCTCTGTCATGAAGACCTCTCAATTAGTGGTCGCCTCCATCACACTCGTGACTCTGGGTGCCAGACAGATGATTTCCTTATAGCATGTAAGTTTCTGAGGATGGACAAGTATCTTTGGTTCTTCATTGCTGTTCCTTTTAGTTGTCAGCCCCCACTCCCCCCACCCCATGTTTGTTCTATTAATGAAACAAGTCATTCCTGCAATAAATTAAATTGACTCTACAGTTATGTCATTGCTAAATTTGAACAGAACAGCCATCTAAAGGCTATCAATACAATCACAACCATAGATCCTATTCAAACTTGATTCATCTGAGAGGAATTCAGACGATTTGTTTATCCTAACTTGGTGTGGTCAGCATCCATGCCTATTGAGAAATGTTGCCTTCTTTTTTCCCCTTCTGTTCTGCCTTTTCAGGTACAGCTGCTCCCTCCAGACGGCGAATCAGAGCTCAGCGTGGCCATCAGGGAATCCCTGCATCTTTGTACCATTCAACAGGCAACATTTCCTCCCTGGGTGATCAGTCCGATTCAACATATACCAGTGTTGCCACACATGGAGGACGCTTGCGCTCTCGTAGCCTTCCTCGAGAGGGTGGTCGCCTGATGGACAGTGATGAGGATGATGATGATGACAACTATGACGACGATGATGACGAAGACGAGGAGTTGTCACCATACGAAGCAGAGGACTTTATTCCACCTGGCCCTAGTCCCAGAATGAAAATGATGATGATGAAGGATGAAGAGGAGAGCACAGATGACCAGGCAGCTCCTGAGCCACTGCAGCTTGGAAGCCTAAAAAGGTTACAGCGCTCTGGGGAAAGAGACAGAGGAGGCGGAGGCGGTGGAAGCCCAGAGCACAGCTGGATGGAAAGAGGGCGTTCTCGATTGCCCCGTAAAGCTGACATGGGAAGCTGCGAGATCTCATCAAGTTCAGATACGTTTAGCAGCCCTATTCACTCTGTGTCCACAACTGGAGTTCTAAGCAGCCATGTGGACCATAAAGAGGACCACCAGTCATCGAGTGGGAACTGGAGTGGTTCTAGCTCCACCTGCCCCTCTCAGACATCTGAAACCATACCCCCACCCTCGTCTCCACCATTGACAGGTTCGTCCCACTGCGACTCAGAGCTGTCCCTCAACACTGTGCCCAACGCCATTGATGAAGGATTCTCACTGGATCCTTCCTACCACTCTGACCTCAGACCACAGGGCCAGGGGCGCAGATCCAGCTCGTTCACATCCTCGGCCACAGACCAGCTAGACGATGCAGGGGTCAGTACTGCTAGTGAGGGGGAGTGGACATACCCTCAAGATCAAGAGTCAACTGATCATGACCATGACCATGACCAGACACATAACCTGAGTCAGAGCCACAGGATAGAGTATAACTCAAAACAAAGTCTGGATGATCAAACCTGTCTGTGTGACAAGACCAGCAGCACTGAAAAGGAGGCCGGCTCTCATTATGCACCAGAAAAAGAGGGTTTCTACTCTTCCTCTGTGCATTTTGGGGAGTGCAATCAAAGTTACAGAGGATATACATATAACTATGCAGACACAGGGCCTGACTGTGGTCAATCCGCCACTGTGGCCGCACCACTGTCCCATGAAGTTTACCCACACCCCTCGGCTGACTTCAGAGCAGGCACTATGACACTTGGGAGGACCTGCCGTCCACTGAGGAAACCAAAAGTCAAACCTCCACCACCCATACGGACCTCCTCACTGAAGGAGACTAGTAGTAGTGTTGATGTTGGAACAGACACACAGACAGATCAGGATCAACCAAAGACGGTTAGTCAACAAAAGCTTACCTTGTCTTCCACAGATATGAATCTGGAACTGGAGCTAGATCTTGGAGTTGCTCCAGAACCGTTGCAGTCATCTTGCCTAGTAGCAGAGAATTTGGGAACTTGGGGAATGGGACTGAGTGAAAATGTGGATATTGTAGAACCCATGTCCTTCAGCTCTGCAGATACACACTCATTTAAGGATGAAGGTGCTGTTCAATCTGACTATGCAGACCTGTGGCTTCACAAGACTGAGCTGAAGTCCAACAACGGTGAGCACACATCCATGTCCAACTCAAGCACAGCCACAGGCACGACTATCATGGATTGTATGAAGTCACCAGACAGCTCTTCCTCCTCTTCAGAAGCCCAAACCCAAGTACTTGTCCAAGATTCAGGTAATAGAGCAACTAGTCCACCCCTGCCACCTGTAGACTTCAAACTTGCGTCACCTGAGAAGCTGGCTAGTTTGGCTTCACCATCAAGTGGCTATTCCAGCCAATCAGAGACTCCAACATCAACCTTGCCTTCATCTTCAGCAGCATTTTTCCCAGGACCTCTGTCTCCCTCAACTGGTAAAAGAAAGCCCAAAGTGCCCGAGAGGAAGTCGTCTCTCTCTTCCCTACAGCACTTCCACAGAGATGGAGCGTCCATTTCTTCTGGCTATAAGAAAGACCCAGACTTCCCACCTCCACCCTCTCAACTTGATCTCAATGTTCTTCATGGTAGTTATGTTAGACACACGCTATCCCACCGGACATACCACATGCACACGCTTCACCACAGCAAACACAGAGCTGTAAATGCCACTGGAACAAAGTTGCTCCCTGAGGTGTCAAATGCATATTTACCACCAAGCTCAATCTCTGCTCCAACAATTTCCAGTTCCAATCTGTTGACGATGACTCCATCTGCTTCTCGTCGCTCTTTGCAGGTTCATTCTGTTAGGCAGTCAGATAATGCTACCGCTACAGATCAGGAAACTACAAGTGGTGTACAGACAGTAGCAAGACCCAAATATCCTCCAAGTTCTTGTACTCTAGCTCCACCACCTGTTTTCACTAGGCCTCTCCCTCCTCGCAGACCACCTCCTAGACCCCCAGCTCATGACCACACATCCTCTCCTGAACACCTGCAACCACCTCCCCCTGGCCGCCACCCTGATGGACCTCCATCCTATGAAAGCCTGCTACTCAGACAGGACCGCTATGGACCTGGAACCTTCTGGGCAATGACAGCCTTCAGAAACCGAATGGACCAATTATCAGACCTCTCTGAGGACAGCTCACCCTTACATCGGCCTGTGCCACGAGCTCCCCACCCTTCACCTGTGGATCTACACACACATATCCAATCGCACACAGAGTTCAGAGGGCTTAGTCACTCAGCCCATAAACACCCTGAGTTTCGGGTTTTGGGGGAGTGTTCATTCTCCCAGGAGGATGATGATGACGAAGACGATGAGGAGGAAGAGGAGGAGCAGGTGAAAGAACCGCTGAGAGCTGCTTGTTCCAGAGGAGGCATGCGATCAGACCATCCTCCACCCCCAGCGTATGATTTTGCTGGGGGATTCCACTCAGACTCAGGGACATGGGCTAGTCCAGTCAAAGTGCCTGGTACCACAATGGAGACATCGCATCCTTACCTAATCAGCGATGCAAGAAAAAGAGGACAAGAAGATCAGGAAGACGAGAAGGAAATTATATCAGGTGCTACCAGAAGTGCCCATCATCAGCAGCAGCCACAGGAACACAAAGATGACCCCACCACCCCTGACACTGAGGATTACTTCAGTAAAGGTAAACTCTTAAACAAAATTTGAATGGTACAAGTCGCACTTATTTGGAAAGATGAATATTCTACTTTTTATTAAAATGATAGCTGTTGCCACAATAGCTGGTTAATCACGCAGTAACTTTTAATCAGGAGTGCATGGTGTGAAGCTTATTTCACTAATTACATACTTAATGATGGAACACCCAGATGACATGTCATAGGGATGTTTTGTTCAGCAGACTCCACACCAAGTGATAATTCACTGTCCCCCCTGATGGATGATGCCAAAGTGGACGATGACATTATTTTCACGTCACCCAACAAGATCCGTACAACGGAGGACCTGTTTGCCATGATACACAGGTTCTGTACCCGTTCTGTACTTTGGTGACTAATCTGTTGGACTCGGTCTACAGCATCTCTATTCTGCATAAACTATGTTCCGATTTTAGTGCTGCAAAGTCTTTTTTTTCCTGTGTTTCTTATTGCCGTCTCTCTACTTCCTCGTTCAGATCCAAGAGGAAGGTCCTTGGCCGCAAAGACTCAGGAGACTTAAACACAAAGTCTCGTATCTGCTCTGCTGCTCCAGTGGTTCCTATCTCTACTGCCATTATCCCAGCAGCGCCCCCTCTCAACATCCCAGCCACCTTAGCCACCGCTGCTGGGTCACAACGAACCCCTGTACCAATCTACCGCAGCGCAAAGAAATCCAGCACGTCAAACGAGGAGTTTAAGCTCTTGTTGCTTAAGAAAGGCAGCAGGTCGGATTCCAGCTACCGCATGTCAGCTACGGAGATTCTGAAGAGCCCCATCACCCCTAAAACCCCAGGGGACCCCCTTCAGGAAGGGCCATTTAGACCAACTGAGGAGTCACACTCTACACTCCAAGAGATCCCAATTTCTGTCCTGGAACCGATTCAGATGCCAAGCCTTTTTCCTGGGGCCAACTCTGAGAGTTTCACTCTTAAATCCATGCCTATGTCAGCTGCATCTCGCCAGGGACGTTCTCGTATCCCTCCTGTAGCCAATAGCAGCCGCTACAGCACACGCAGCCGCCTCTACACAGCTCCCATGCAAGCCATTTCCGAAGGGGAGACAGAGAACTCAGATGGGAGCCCCCATGATGACAGATCCTCCTAGTGCCACCTCTCCGTGGATGTCCTCTGTTCTTACCTATGTTCCATATTTCAAATGGACACTTCCTCTTTTCTAATCTTTGGTATATTGTCGAGGCCAACAGTGTAAATCACACAAAATCTGAACAAAATGGGTGTACGCCTCTATTTAAGGGTATCAGACAGTGTTATCACACTTAAATAAATGCTGTACTATCAAAATAATAACAGATTTGAAAGTGCAGATACATAGGAAACATTTTAAATGAACTGTCATTTTTTTAAAAAATCCTGAATTGTTTGTAAATTATGATTAGAAAAATATTGTGGATGACATGCGAGATCCACTGATTTCTATTCCTTGTACTGAATGGTCTGCGTGCTGATGGACTGCTTTCTCATTTAAATGAAAGATACTCATAAAATATAAAATTAGTACAACTTTTAATACCAAAAGCATTGACCAACCTTCCCTACAGACCGTGCCCAATATTTCCACTGTCACGCCAACGTAGTTTTGTTGTGGAAGTTTACTAACAACACAGCAGCAACACACCTAATATATTTCCATCTGCAGCAACTAAATCACAGAGACCCAACCTTATATTTCTTCACATTAATTATATCCAAAAAGATAAATCGATGCATGTATTTTTGTAAAACTTGCACCTCAGATCATGAAGGTAAAGCTTCACCATGTTGCATGACCTTAAATGGAAAAAATCCCCTGGATCTTGATTTCTGTCAACATGTTTGTGGTTCCATTGTATTATAAGAGTTAGTCTTTCACTGTGAAAGGTTTTAGTGACATTTGTACCACATCGCCAGTGATCTGAATCAATTTGTCTTGGATTGTCTAACAAGAAGGAGCAAGGGCTAGCACCAAATTGGGGCCCCTTTGTCAAATATAGAGGCTTATTTTGGACAATCGCAGAGTGGCCTTTCTCTATTGGAAGTGGTTGCAATCAGGGCAGTCATTGCTCCCTGCTTGTGTACATGGACCTGTGCCATGTTCCAACAGAATTTTATGACAACTCTATTTTAATCCAACATTTTACCAGCTGCTGGCCGGTCTTGCTATACTGACTTGAATTGGAAAAGATGCACTTCAAGTCAGTTTTACAGATACCATTGAGTGCAGACGGGTGAAAAGGCTTTAGAAGGTCCTCAATCGGTTAGAGTAGAGGTTCAAATTGGAACCAGCTTCGCTTTTGCACTTCATGATTCAAGAATATTCCTTGAAAAGAAAATATATCTTATAATAAAATTACATATGTATATTTGTACTGAATATAAAAATCATATCTATATAAAACAATACTTTTTTTTAGGGAATCAACCCTGAGTGTAGCAATGAAGTACAGGTCTCATTGATACTAATCTCACACATGACCCTTAATGTTCACCACTCCCCCTCCTTGTTGCCTCTCCTTCATTTGCACTGACCCAGTAGCATTAGGCAGGTGATAGCACAACCCATTTGGCTGGTGTGCACCACTTTGTCTTACCCTCCTGACTTCATTCCTCAAAATCTGAAAGAGAGGAGACGAGAGAAGGGAAGTACGACTTACAGCCTGTTAGCAAGGCATCCATTGCAATTCTGCAGGTTTAGAGTACGAAGTCACCGTCCTTCAAAAATGCAATCATCAGCGGAAAGTCTGAAGTCTCACCTGTCGACAGCAAACAGCACGTATGTCTTGCATTCAGAGACCGCACTTCAGTAGAAACCATTCACTGTATTCTGTGAATACCTCAGCAAAGAAATTCATGTTTTATTGTAAATGAAAAGATAGATAGATAGATAGAACTGCTTGATACTATTCTGAATTGCAGAACTGACACTGTGTAAAATGGAGCGTAAAAAAGCTGTGAAATTATTATTAGAAATTTACATTGGTCATACCCACATTGCTGACATGCACTTGTTCCTGTTGTTGTGTTTTCTATGGCATGCAATAAGTTAAAAGAAAAGAAAAAATAGAAAGACGAGAACACCACCACGTCATTATTTTTATTCAAGGGATGTGTCCACACCATGAGAAAACATTTTGTATTTTCTGTTCAAAATGTCAAGTTCAATAGTGCGTTCTATAGGTGTACAAAGTGTCTGGCTAATTCTGTTCTGTATAGTCGTGATCACCAACAGGGGTTTATCTTGTACTGTATATCTACTCACTGGACAATCATAGGGTTAACAGACTGTAAAGAACATGTGTTGTGATGGAGAATCTGAACCCTTTGGTGGGTGCGTGTGGGTCCTTGTCTTGTTGGAGCTGTGGAAATGCAGATTGAGTTAAAGCGTATACCTGGAAAAGATACTTTGGACAAAATATGTAATGAAAAATATGAGTTCAATGACCCAAAACGCTATTTTGATCTTGTGAGCAAAACATTGTTTTTAATTTTGACTCAGAATATTTTGATTCATGCAAAACATTATTGCTGACTATTTAATAATACACATATTAAACAAACTAACATGTGACTGGGATTTAAAGGGTTAAAAACAAAATCACTCAACGTACTGGAGAATTTGTTCAGTGTTATTTTTCCATACTGTACCTGGAGTTGATGCTATAGAGTTTTTTAAGACCGTATACTTCATTTACAAAAGAGGTCAATAGATTATTGACACAATTTGATTAGAAAGAAAAACTGTCAACAGCTTGGATAAACAACAATATAATACTCTATAACCTTTATAGAGTCTTTATCTTTTCAAATGGCTGCATACAATTGTGGCCAAAATGTAAGTGTGACACAATGACTTTATAATTCTTCTCAAAGGTGTACAGTATGGATAGACAATAAAAGTCACCATGTAACTATCTATTTAAAAGATGCTCCATGTTTAAAATTAGCTAGGACTTAATTAATTTTGTATTTTTGTATAAATCTGTAAATAATTTTTAAAGAGAAAAAGTTTCAAAATGTTTCTTTTGTAAAATAATTCAATAAAATAAAAATAAAAATAAACATTTTTTTTAAAGTTTACATGATTATTTCTAAGTATTTGTAAATTTTGGAGCTGATGGCATCACCTTAAGTCTTGGGTTTATTTTTGGGGGGGGAGAACAACATTGTGAAAATTCCATTATTCTATATCTAATTCATTTTAACAGCTCAGCAGGCTGCTCAGTAACTGTGCATAGAAAAAAAAGCCAATAAATGTGATTGCATTGAAATACAAGGCCTTTTGTGTGATGCTTCATTTGCTCCCTTTGCTGTAGACACAAACGTTCCACTAGATGGCAGTAATTTACTGCCAGGTAAGGGTAGTAAAATAGAGTGACTTATTTTGACTGGGCCAATAGTTCACAGCCTGACCTGAAGGACAGGACCCCCCTCAGGGCCAAAGGGGTCACAAGACTGAGCGGAGGCCCAGATTATTAACAACTCGTGGCAGATAATTGTATTTCTGCTCCACAAAATAACTTTTCTTTATAAATGTAATTGGTTTCGCATGAATTTTGATCTTTTTCTATGGGGGGGGGGGGCTTCTATCAAGAAACAGAAGTGTGTGATTGTCTTGATTAGATCGTAACTCATGTCATTTATGATGATGAAAAATGTCTTTGTTTGAAAAGGTTGTGAACATCTGGACAGGTCATATAAAAAAAAGATCTCAAACACTAAAATGATGTAGACAAATGTTTAACTGTGTGAATGCATGACAAACCTATTTAACAAACATCGATTGTTGAACATACAGTAAAAATCATATATATATATATATATATACATGAAATGCTGCAGAGTGATACATAGCAAGGCATAGAAATTACACAGTCAGTTAATGTGCGGCTCCTATTGTAGTGATGAACACAAAAGGCTAATGATGTTAAACATCTTCTACAAACAACCCCTACTAAAGACCTGAGGTTCACATTAAAGCAAGACGGATTCAAGTGCCCACTTGTTACCACTACAGAAGAGCAGCAGTGTGAAATGCAGCTACAACACATGATTTGGTTTGGAAATGGTTCTAAAATGTTCAGAAAATAAGTATAAGTAAAACATACCAGATAAATACTTTGAGATTAATTACTTAGACACGACGTTGTCCTGTCTGTAGTTATTTGATGATGTGCACAAAAACTATTTCAGGCAGAAAGAAAATATACTTATGCTTGAAACAGGTTAATACACTTGATTACAGTACAAAAATGATAGCAAAAAAACAATCTTTTGGTTTAACTTTATACAAAACAGGCTCTCCATCCTGTGCTCTTCCCGGGGAGCACCTTAAAGGTACAGCACTCAATCAATAAAGTTAATGGGCTTTATTTATTTGAATGTCAACACTTACAGTATTCCAGTCATTGTATATCATTGAGTGTGTGTTTGATCGAAGCACAGTACACTTGCGTAGCTACGTCAAGGCTCAGCATAGAAACACAAACTTACACAAATTTAAAAAAACATGTTCTTAGTCAGTGATTTTAAACATCTACAAGCTGCAGAATCACAATCAATGAAAGGTTTTCTTCAAAATAAAATAACCAATAATCAGATTTAAGATATTTTCTATGTTTAAATTCAGGAAGAAAGGTGACGTCAACATTTTGCAATGACACAGGTGGGACAGTCTTGTTGTTTAACACCTGCTAGCAGTAATACTCGTGACTCATACATTCACTAGCTTGCATAAACTAGATCTGACAGTCATAACAAACCATAAATGTGTTCAATATATTCATGAAACCGGTGTCTTTTTAGTTTGTATATTGAAATAAAAGAATAATGTGACCAGATTAGAGTCAAAATCAGTATTATTTAAATGCTGGGTGCACACATCACATAAAAAGACATAGATCTTTCATATTTTATGCACACCGCAAACTTTTCAACACTTCTTCATGTAACTTTTATTTCCCAGCATGATGGTCTATATACTTCCCAGAATCCGTTCATGTACGTATTCAGCTAAATGTAACGAAACTTAATTCTAAAAATACTCGAGTCTGTTCATAGGACTAATAACCGCGTGTATGTTTTCTATTGGTAAATTACTCCCTGCAAGTTTCTAAAAAATAAAACAGAGTGCTTGACCTCAGTGTCCTAAATGGAAGCTACGAGCCTAGTTCTGGAGGATTTTCATCGCAATACATCCCTGCAGAAAAATATGTGCTTGTGTGTTTGGCTGCCAGTGAGGAAAGAGAGTGTTGTCTCTATTGTTTGGTCTGTTTCAGCTTCTCAATGTGATGACAGAGTTTCAGTGCCGGGCCCAGCTTCAGTCCCATGTACTTCATAATGATATCGCTGCGCAGCAGCATCAGGGCTTTGCCATCGATCTCCTGCAGAATGAAGAGTACACTGTCAGCGAGGGTGGGGGGGGACTTACGACCACTCCCTCCCAGAACTATTCAATCAAGATGACAATGACTTGATTAAGTTGTTGAATGGTGGAAATTCAAATCTGGTTTGCGTAAATCAGACTGGAGACTATCTGAGGGTTTATTCTACCAGATGACTGCATGACACCGCGAATGAATCCAGTGTCTGCTGACCTTTAAACAGCTCAAAGAAGGCAGCCCATACTCACATGTTTCCTGAAGAGTTCAACATGCGGGCCGAGAGTTTGGGGATCAGCCTCTTGCACAAACCGTATGACATCATCCACCGACCAGGAAGAAGCACTGCTCTCTAAAACCTCCGTATCCGGCTTCACATGGTCCGGGCCTGTCGTTGAGCTCGCTACTGTGAAGCATGCAAGGGAGAGAGAAGCAAAACAAATGAACACTTTATCGCACAGCAGGCTATGTGCCACCTAAATAACTATTCCATTTGTATCAATAACATTTTTACTTAATCAAAAAAGTCTACATTTCTAAATTTCTAGCACAGTAATACAAATGGAGGCTGGTGAGGAATGGCTAGTTGGGACTGCTACGCCACTAAGCAGACCAGTGGATGTCTCTTTGTGTATCAACCGGTTGCCAATTTAAGGCCTCTTGAAAACTAGTTGCCTGAAAGAAATCAGTAGAAAACATGTTTTGTTAGCATATGTTAGCATCATGCTTTTGCTGATGGACGCCGTCAGAGTAACAATTATGATTTTTAGAAGTGTTTCTGACAATAACATTTGCTCTGGTGCACGCTGAATCTCACCCTCCACCCGTCTCTGTGCACCCATCGGACCGAGGTCTGTTGGGTTAGAGGTGACGCGTCGGAGGGCCGGGGGTGTTTGTGTCTGTCCAGGGTAATATGGCCGCTCCTTCTTCGCTGTCCGATAATCTGATGGTGTGTGGAGGGAGCGAGCGCTGCTGGTCATATCCTTTCTGGAATCATCAATGGACACGGAATTCTCTGTGTGAGGCAGTGGCTCTGTTTCACAATAGAAAAAAAGACACATGTGAAAATGGTGTAAACAAAAATGTAAAAACATGCAGTTCTCTCTTCTTGACTTCTTACTAACTAAAGGAAATTGTTCTTCTTTAATGTTATGTTGATGTAAATCTCCATGAATTTAACCTAAACAATAGAAAATAATAATCAAAACAGAAGATTTAATGGGAAAAAGTCTATTTATGCTGATGTGGACAGAT